>NW_016908322.1:402540-425440 GCF_001483705.2 Eufriesea mexicana | reverse complement strand
CCCTCCCTCGTCGCGCCGCTGTTGCCGAGGGAAAACGTCGATTCGTTAAATTGAAAATAAATAACCGGGCCCCCGGCGCGAGATTTTGTTTCAAATGAAAGACAAATAGAGACGGCTTCTCCTGACGATTCCTCCGCCGGTAATGCGGAAGGCGGCGGAGAGGGGCGCGAGAATCGCTGGCAGATTAATCGCTGCGTTGCGTCTGGCTGATTTCGTTGTTTGATAGAGGTGATGGAGAGTAATGGGGATTATCCTCGCCGTGATTGAAGCGATGCTATCCCGAGTAATCGAACGAGCCCGGCTCGCAGCGAAGTTTGGCTGGTTGGCTGCCGCAGTCTGCGTGTATACTCCTTTCGTGTACGCGGAACGCGGGACGGAGTTGCAGCAAGAACCGGAAGTAGAAGAAAGAGGCCGCGATCGTTAGAGGCGGGCCACGATGGAAGCGGCGCTGGAAACTCGAACAATTTCCGTAACTGCCTCCACTGGAGGCAACAGCGAGGAGGATCGCAGCTATCTCGCGCTCGGCGTGTCGCATGTATACGTAATAAGTCGTACGACTAAATTCCTGGGGTGCGGTGGAGAGGGCCATTAATACCGGAAGCGGGTTCGTTTTGCATGGGAACGACGTCGTGGAGGCGGTAACGCGGAAGAGTGTCGATTCAATATCCATCGAAGTCGCGATGGGACGAGGGTAGGACGCGGCGCGAGGAACAGATAGCAGTCAGGTGAAACGAGCTTCCCCGGAGGATTCGATAGCGGCGGATGGCAGAAAAGAGAGAAGAGGTCGAGGTAAACGCCTGGGGGGGAGAAAAAAGGCTGGCTCATTTTCCACGAGGAAACGACGAAATCTGGTACGATTACCGAAGGAACGGGAAGAAGCTAAGTGGGAGACCCCCTCGAAGCTATCGCGTCCCGTGAATCGCGAGAAGAGACGCGTTACCGAACGAGCCGGAAAGTGAGACGGACGATATTGAAAAGCTATAAAACAGCGTAATTCGGTCGGTGCCGCAGTCCATTGCAGTTTAGTGGGCACGGTGGCGCCATCGTCCCATTCTCTCTTCGCGCGTCCATCTCTGCCCGGTGTCTCTATCTGTTCATCCATCTCCGCGCGCGACTCCGTCCTCGTCCCTCCTGGCCGCGTCCTGCCGGTCGTCCGGCCAGGCGCCTTGCTCGATTAATCGAAATCGAAACGAGCGCGCCGTTCTAACGGACGTTTATCGCCCGTAGGGCAATAATTCGATTTTCGGTTAGCGGCGGTGGCGTCCGCTGGCTCCCTCTTTCTCTCGGTTTTCATGGCGCGAGGCAGCCACCACCGCCGATCGTTGTTCATCCGCCGACACGCGCGGCAAAACTGCGATCAGAACTGCGGGGGTTTATGGATTTTCAGTTGGCGCCCGGCCACCCCGTCGTGACTCGCGGCCCCGATCGAATTAAAAACTCGGTGACGCTGCACGCGCTGTCCATCCGTGTCTCTGTTACCTCTATTTCCTTCCATTTTTCTCTTTCTTTCCTTTCGAGTTTCCTTCTTTTCTCTATTTCTCTCCCTTTCTATCAGTTTTCTATTAATTTTCCTTTCTATCGGGCAAGTTCGGTTTCCTTCGTCGTACGTTGTTTTATTCGGTTCGTTTCGTTGAACTCCGATAGACGGTTGCGGAAAAATCCCGAGGAAAACGCGACGTTCGCCGTGGTCGGAATTTTGCCGCCAGAATTCACCGCGATCTCGCCGCGGTCCCGCTTCATAATACGCTTTTACCGTAGCCAGGGAATAGTTGCCCGGAAACGAGATATCGTTCGCTCGTCCACTCGCGAGACTCGGTTTTTAAATATTGCCCCGGTTTTTCCGTCCTCCTCTACCCTTTTACACCGCTGTTCTTCTCCCTTCGTCAGCCGGACCTCTCTTCAACGAGCCACGTCCGACCGCGAGTGAAATGAAAGTTGAAAGAGTCGCGCACCGAGTTCACGTCGGAATTAACATGGCGGTCCGTCATGGACACCGTATTGCGCGCACGACGATGCGTCCCCGTGTTCCAAATATCGTTTTGATCTCCGGAAAAACGTCGCCAGCGTGGAAACGTCGGTCGCGAGCCATAACGAGAATTTTTCATGAAAATTTTCATAAGAACCCCGCGCGTCACGGCCGCGGCTATGCGTCGCGACGCGACGTCGCCGAGCGGAGAGCGATTCGAGCGGAAATTCAATGTGTCACCGCGCGTCGGTCGACGTTATCCGCTTCGAATAATGTTTAGCCGCGATTAATAACCTCTGTCGCGGTACCACACGCGCGTACTTTCGTCGCGGTCGTGGTGGGGGTGGAAAAAAGCGATTTCTAACGGGGACTGTACGACCACTGGGTGACAACGTAGTTTCCCATGTTTTATGGTCAGTTCCGCGCGCCATGGTATCTGATTGCGTCATAAATCGAACGAGAAACGGGGCGAGGGTTGCAGCGCGCGATACACGACCTACGAGATTTCGTTTTGCCGAAATTTAGCGGTCGTGTTCGGTCGTTTTTTTTTTTCCTCCCCTGCCCTGCAGACCCCCTCCCCTCCCGCCGACGATATATTTTTTGCTCGCTGCGAATAGCGCGCGACGGACGTAATTCTCCCGCGTCTCGTTAAAGTCGCGTCTCGTAGATTCCAGCGCGATGATCTTCATCAACGGGGCGCGTTTTATGGTTCCTCGTGAAGCGAAACATTCGTTAGCCCTCTAAGACGAGACACGGTTCTATTTTCGACCAGGCTTCTTCGACGCGCGAACGTTCGAATAGCGACATTTTCAATCCTGCGTCCTCGAGATCTAGCAATTTCGTTCGTATCGATCGATCGATCGATCGCGAGTGATCACTCGGCGGATTAATCGCCGGTGCATGCGAGTTACGACTAGCGAACAGGATCGATTTTCCAGCGAGACAACATCGATTTTCGCGTCGGAGGAAAGGGTCGGAGCCGCTGCTGCATGCATCCTCGCCGCGTGTTCCGCGCGGGGCGGGAAACAATTAATACGCGCGCAGTATCCGGCACACTTGTAAGCGAGCCGGGGTACCTGGTATACACGACACATGGCCCATTACGAATTAATGTAGCATTTCACGGCGAATTAATTACACGGAGAGGCGAGTCTCTCTCGAGTGGCTCTCGAGAACGAAAGAACCAACGTAGCAGGCTGACTCACCGCGCCGCTCGAGTACCAAATCGTTTTAATGGAACAACTGTTACCCGTTCGGCCTCCACTGCCTTCGTCCGACTAAAAGCGTTCGACTATTTCCAAACCGAGCCCCGTGCACGCGGGGTATTCGATCGTGGGATATTGAAAGAGCGGAGGATGAATTTTTCTCAGAGAAAAGCTATGCTCCGTGCTTTTTAATTCGTCCCGTACCCTCCTTTCCCGTTTCCGCCCTTTGCTTTTGTTCCTCCCTTTATTCCTTTCTCTCTTTTTCACCGTGAATCGCGAAATAAACGAGTTTCGACGTCACGCGATACTCGTACGGGGTGAGTCGGTAAGAACGAACGTTGGAAATATCGCAACCCCGGGTATAACGCGGCTCGGAGTTGGAACAGAAATTAGAGATCTTTAATTTCTAACGCGAAATGGAACGTTCACCCCGTCGTCTGGCGGAATTAAACGGAGCGTTGCTCCGACCTCTCGATTCCCAATTTATAGCGACAATAACCCCCGACGAATCGAACGAACACGCGAAATCGAGGGAGCGAATATAACGAGGCGCTGGGACAAAGAAATCCAGCAGCCTGGAACAGATCGGTGGCAGCGGTGACGTTTAAATTACCGGCGCAGCGGAGTCCGAGGTGGACTCGAAAGTAAAAAAGGAGTTGGCAAAGTTTCTTCAATGGAGTGCAGGTCGAACGAACGGCTACATTGTCCCCGGTCGTTTAATCACGTTTTTCACAGTTTCACCGAAACCTTTTTACGCAGTCAGCGCCAAGCGCGCGCGCGCGCGAGAGAGAGAGAGAGAGAGAGAGAGGATCGGAAGCTGCGAGGGTTGGCTCCGACTCCCTGTAAACTTTGTTTCCTTCTCCGGTACGGATCGGGAGCTGCTCTCGGGATGAGGAACGAGACGCAGCGGGAATTCGCCGTGACGAAAGAAACGAGACACACGGAGAAGCGACGAAAAATGGCGAAGGGATGCTGGTGGTAATCGCAACTTCCAAACGAGAGACACGCTCCACCTCTCTCGCAACCCCCGCAATTTTCCAGCGACCAACTCGCGGCAAACTTCCCGGCCCCGTGTCGCTTGCACACGCCGTGGTGGAAATCGTCTCGCGACCGCGTCTGAAAAAGCTTCCAACTTCATCCGAGGTCCAGCTTCCGGTGATGTCGCTCTGATGGCGCCCTTCCTTCGACTTGCTTCCACTTCGTTCCGGGATCTTCCGCTCACCCCCGTTCCCACGGGAGATCTCGTGGCTTCGGCACGCCCGTTGTTGCGCAGCGTATCCGCGACGAGGAGACGTTGCTCGCGAGTCGAACCGGTTACGAGAGGCGGAGGTCGAAGGTCGCGGGGGAGTTGGGTCTCTACTTGCCTCGTTTCAGCGCAACAGCATCGGTCGACTCGCAAGTGGGTCGAGCGCTGGCCTATCATTGCCGGAGACTTTACGAGTATTTATTGCGGCCGTGTCGTGGACCGCCGAGATCGGCCGTGTATCCCGGCTGGGATCTTGAAATATCAATTCCGTGCCGTTTATTAGAGGCCCGATGCGCGCGCCACGCGTGATAGTTCGATCCCTCGGCCACACACGTCGATTCGAGATCGTTTGCTCCACCTGGGCTTGCCCGCTGTTCGCTGTTTGTCATTCGCTTCGTACGGCAATATCAGTTGGAATATGAGTTTTCTGCTTTGAATTTAAGAACAACGGGACGGCTGAATATCACTCGGTTATATTGGCTCTTCCCTTCGTTTCGTACCTTGTAACGCGTGTATCTGATAAAGCATTTTGTTTACATCGTTGTTAGATCACATGATACCTGCACGCGTTGTCCGTACGTTTTAATTTCGAACTTTCCGTTGACATCGTGCAGTGGGAAATTTTATTAACATTGTTGTTATTAGATCCGTTTACATTTCGTACCTTTTCCTTTTATCGCGCGCACCTCGAAATGCGAAATAAATTTATTAATATCGTCGTTGCCGTATCGCGATAATTACACCGTCTGATCCTTTCCGCGAAGGAGAAGGAAATTTCGAATTAATATTATGGATATTCCATGCAAAACCTGGTAGCGCGTGAGGAAAAACGTCGACATCGTTGCTATTAAATAACGATTAGCTCGCGATACGCGTATATAGATGCAAGAAGAATATCCCCATTTATTTCGAACTCGTAGGGGAACTCGGTTCGAGGCAAGATAATTCGCGTTTATCGCAGTCCATCCAGCGTGGCAGGTTCGAGTTTCTATTTCTACGTGCAAGAACACGCGAAACCCGAAACGTTTCCAACTCCCCGACGCGCAAAGTCTTCCGTTCGCGGAAATTCGCCATGGCCTCCCGGATACGGAATTATCGCGGCGATTTACGAATTCCCCTCCCCGACGCGCAAAGTCTTCCGTTCGCGGAAATTCGCCATGGCCTCCCGGATACGGAATTATCGTGGCGATTTACGAATTCTATTATACGGCCTATTGTCTGGCCGCGCCTCCGCTCGATCGACGTAGACGTTCCGCGGGCGAATTACTGGAAATTTTCGTCGGGACAGATTTCACGGTCTGCCTGAGACGTTGGAAAGTTTGGAGACACCGAAGCAGGCGGAAACGCACCGGTGCCAGGCGATAGACGCCGCTGCGAGGGATCCCGAGCCCTCGCGCCACTCGCGCGAGAAGAAGCCGACGCGATCACGACGGCATTGAACAGCGACAGGAACGATCGATCGTTGCGGTGGAGAAAATCGCGAGAGGGGAAAGTTTCCCTTAATAACTATGCCGCGTAGCTTGGCAATCGAGGCGTGAACGCGAGATACGGATTAAAGGGGAGAAGTTCGCGTCGCTGTTCCTTGCGAACGAACGAAATTCCGAAGCTTGTTTTTCGCCGTCCGCCAGAGCGGAGGTTGAAGGGCGTGAAAGCGCGTCGAACTTCCGCGACGACGAACATTTTTCCCCTCGACGTCGCACCGCGTCGGCGACATTCTGCCGAGCCTCGTGATCCCTGTCGAGCAAAGGGTTTATGGCAGCTCGAGCATCGATCTTTCTTTTCTTCCTTCCTGTCGAGGCGCTCGTTTCAGATATCGTGATCCCGTTTTCATCGCCTCGATTAAAAATTCTTAGCCGGGATAGACAACTCGTGCTTGCTTGCGAAACGATACGACGCTCGTAAATCGTCGTATTAATCGCTAGTGGATTTATATACCGACAGCGGAGGTTGTTGCCTCGGGCTTGGTACGACGGTCACGCGACATTGAAAATTTTAATTTTTCCAAAGAGACGAATATGTTGAAAAATATCACGAGTCCAGTTTCCCCCTCGATCTCGAGTTGTACCTTCGGCAGGAACGGACGAGAGACGGATGTGGATGGAACTGACAACGGATCGAAGAATTAGCTCGATCCGGTGCATCGATTAAAGGAATCAGGAGGAAGCGGGTTAAAGTCGATTAAATCCGGTAGCCGTGCACGCGAGTCGATTAGCGTCGGTTAGGGAAATTAGCGGGGCGGGAGGGGGCGTAGCGGAGGAATCTCGTTTGAGACATAACGAGGTCCAGTGGTGAACCGGAAGAATTCGATTTTCCTCGCGGCGGTATCGTTCGGTGTCTCGTTGTAATAGGGCGAAACGGCCGGCGGCGGCCGAGCTGTCCAATCAGCGACGCAGCAACAAGCCAGTTACGGATAGCCGAGCGTAGCAATTACATACGTCGCCCGTTGCGGGCACAATGGAAATTCGCCAGACTGTTTGAAATTCGAATTACCGCACGGCTATCTTGATGCAGGCGGCCGTTCCGGCCTCGGTTCTCGAGCCCGCGATTTCCAGATAAATTTTTAATTTCACCCAGCCGCGAAAGGGGCTCTTTTTTTTGCCCGCGCACTTTAACCCTCCGCGGTTAAATCCTGCTTGGTTCCGCGTCAACGCGGCGATTGAATTTCTATTCGCATGGTGCACGCCGGATGCCGATGCTGGTGTAATTTTTCGCCTGTATGCGTGGTCCTGGGTCGCTTCCGTTCCAATATTACGCGTTTCGAGTGGGATGGCTGGTTTTTTGAAAATCCGCGCTGGATATGCATCGTGAATTCCTTTGCGTTCTTTTTCCCAAATAATTTATTTTTCCCGGATAAGTCATCGAATAATTACCACGGTTTATGTGCTTCGCATCTGCGTCTATCGATTCTGGCATTGATTTAAAGTCGGGGTTGAAATAATTTCTCAGGCAACCGGGCTTTTAATTTTCCTTTCAAAAATTTTTCATTTCCCCGGTGTTGTAGACCTGGGACCGCACGTCCTAAATTAAATGGAGGACTGTTATGTTCTTGCCAGTCATCATTTGACTGAACTTTAGCAAGGATCAATAAATCACCCGTATGATGATAGGCATAAGAGCCCAAATTGTTTAAACTTCTATCACCATCGAAAGACGCCGAGGCTACCACACACCCCCATTATTATTCACGACCAATAGAAGAACACGCGCCCACCATTTACATTTCACCTATCAGTAGATACACCAAATTTATAAAACCACCGAGACAGCGGACAGTCAAGACAGACTCATCAGAACTCTTTAGTTCACCTCTAACCAAGTCTAGCTCTATTAATGTCTTAGGCACGTTGCGCCACTATAGTAGCTTTCGTGGATATCATCTATCCAAACGATGAGCCACTATAGTGGCTTACTCTAGTGGCTCAATCGCTCTCCGTTTGAATTAAACGATCATTTTCGTATCTTTTGTTTCACACCCTTTCGCCTTAGCAACGTTTTATAACAATGTTAACAATACGCAGACAGAATATGCTGTCTTTGTTTTTGGTACGCCAGTGTTAGGTATGCAGTGCTGTATTATTTACTCGTAATTCGCGTTAAACTCTGTCGAGCAGAGAAACAGCCTCGCGCAAAATTCAGCCGTGCCTAAGAGGTTAACTTAGAGTAGGCCGCATCCCAGCAACATTGTCGCAACCGCGTAAGCGGGCCTTACAACCCCACTAAACTCTCACCGTGAGAGTTGCAGTGTTCTGGGCGCAACACCCGGAACTCGTGGTAATAGCGTGGCTTTGGTTACCGGTGTATTATCGAGCATGGCAAAGCATAGATTTCTGATCCCGGAGAAATTAATCTCCGGTTCGATATTTTATTATCGTGCTTGTTTCACACATCTGACATTCCTTCGACTCGCCGTCATCTCGTATTCTCTCACCTTGGCGTGGAACAGCGCTCACCTTTGTCCCATAACACGCAAGACCATCACCGCGAAACTGCAAATTCCCTTTCTTCTCTCATCAACGATCTCCAACCTTCGATCCGCCTCCCACGCGATCGAGATCTCTCGGTTTCGAGTACGCGTATCACCGAGAGCGAGACGCGGTTTCTCTGGAGCGGCGTGACTCGTTCAATCAACTCGTCCGCGTTGAGAATCGACCCGTCGACGAGCTCCGGGCGAACTTTACGCTGGGCTGTTAACCGTGGCCGGTATCGGGGATCGCCTTGAACGAAAATCGATCCCCTTTTCGCGTCGACTTTACGAGCGGATTACGCATTCTACGGGATCGCGCGAGAAATCGAACGTCCCCCATCGTCGCTCATCAGCAGCCGTTGTAAACCGCGTCGCTATTGGCGCAATAAAAGAGCATGCACACGGGGTTAGCCGCGAGAGAGAATTTGGAGTGGAGGAGCAGGGAGAACATGGAGTTGCCGGCGCCTCTGGCCGGAAACAACCCTGTTTATATCGGCAATTAACAAGTTGCCGTACGCTGGACGGGGTTCGGCGGCCGGTGCAACCCTTTGGTCGGCGGCGCGCTAACGATCGCAAAGGGGGGTTACGATTTACGAAATTTCGCGAAAGTCACCGCGACGACAATGGCGGCGTGGAGCCGCTGCACCCCTTCGGACCAGGCGATAAAACTCGCGGACGCGCGGTCTCGTTTTAATGAACGACGCCTCTAATTTATCGTGGACCACCCTCGAATTAAAGCAAAGGGGATGGAACGAAAGGAAGACACAGAGGGAGCCGGCATAACGAACGTTTCGGGACAGTCGATGTTTAAAGTTGCCGAAATAATACGTTTTCAGGAGAAGAGAGACGCGGAGTAACGAGGGAGGGTGAGGTGCGCGATTCTCGACGCAACGACGTGGCTCTCTTTCACTTAATTGGAGTGCCGCACTTCGTCTATTTCCGTCGTGGATCCTCTAGACTCTTCCGGGCCATCCACTCGTCCGGCTATAAGGTAATTAGCCAGACATTGTTAGCAATCCCGTTGAGCATTCGATAGTTGCTTCCCGAGCGCGTTTAACCGAGTCGTACGCTTCTGCCGAGTTTCTAGAAACATTGCACCTCCGGTATCACGTAGAATATTTTCCGTGACACGTCGTTATCGTTCTTCTACTTCGAAAAGGGGTCAGTGATCCAAGGAATATCCGGTTGGCAGCAGCCAGGCGGAAATCGCGGGGAGAAACCACGGTGAGACAGCAGGACCGTGGAGAACGACGGGGTTTTCCGGGCAGAACTCGTTAGATTTCGGCTGACTCGCGGGAAAAACGGATCTCGGTGGCCGGCGGAGGGCGAGCGAGGGAAAAAAGGCAAAGTCGCGGGGATAAGGACACGCTCGACCCGCGAGAACGGCGGCGGAAAAACGGGGGCGGATGGAAATATAATTGCTCGGCGAGTCGTTCACGCGCGAAGCTTTTTGATATGCTCGCCGGCCTGATTGCGAACGTGATTTCCACGGGAAAGTAGATTACCGGATTAAGTTCGTTCCGGCCCGGAAGGCCCCGGCCGGGGCGAAGGATAACGGCGAACCAGCCCGCCACTTCTGCTAATCGCCGCCCTCTCTGCTTTTTGTCACTTCCGAGCCCCGGCTCCGCGTCCCAAGATCCCGCTGAATTCCACTTAATTGCCGTCTGCGATCTCCTTTGATCACCTGCACACCGCGCTCTCCTCGACCAAGGTACCGCAATAATCGCGCGTGTAATGTATGCCAATCTGATATTTATAGAACCGGTATTCTCAAGCTTATTTCTCCTTGAGAAAATATTACCGCGTACCAAAGTAACAGGATGTAAAAATTCTTCGAATAAATCGAAGTTTTCGATTCCAAAAAGACACCAATAATCCTCGCGATTAACCCCTTCCCGTGCTTTAACCCCTTCGCTTCGGCAGTTCTGTCCGTCGAAGTACCGTCACCGAACGCAAGTGCGCGCCAGAAATATGCACAGTGCGTGTGGTTTCTGTATATTTCTGTACGTCTGCTCATGTCTTAAATAACAACTGCGCTGAATAAAACAATCGTATACGGATTGTACTTGTATACGCATCATTTGGATGCCAGATACCCAGGAGTCATCGCGTGGATGTCATCTATAAGCGGTGCTCGAGGCGAAGGGGTTAACGAGTCAGACTCGTGACGAAGGTATTGGCCCAAAGATGATTATTCGAAGCTAGACTAGCGAACAGAAAGTCGGCCCAAACGTGAATATCACGAGCCAGACTCGTGGATAGCAAATCGGGCCAAACGTAAACTTCACGGAATATTTTGCCACTTACGATCTTGATTGAGTTTTAGTTCCTATTAACTCTTTGCACTCGAAAGGTGACTCTCAGTCACCATTTAATCAGATTCTTATGATCGGTGTTAATTAATATACCAAATTTGTGGAAATAAAATAATTCTACTTAGTAATTTGCATACGATTTCTTATTTACCATTTTAAAAATATCCTACACTTTATGGCAGAAAGTCTTCGAATTACTATTTTCCTATAACGAAAAAATCGCCGAGTGCAAAGGGTTAATATGCCGCGAGAGTTGTTCGCGATTCTTATAATCTCTGTTACGAAGCAGTTGACGCCTACCGTTTGGGCCCGGATTTCGTCAAGCTAAATGACACGGGAAAGGGTTAATCTTGCGATCCGCCGCTGTCTAGATCGCAGTAGGAGAATCTAGAGGAGAAGAATAAAGTTTAAAAAACAGGTTTCCGTGAGACACTTTGCTCGACGCGACTCATTATTAAATTCTTGATCGATCGTTCGATTCCGACCCGCGCGACCCCGGCGCGTAAGTATTCCCCGGGACGTAGAATAATTCGTCGCACGAACAAGAACGAAGTTGGAAATCCTGGGAGGCCATTGTCGCGACGACAAAGCCCCGCTGCCGGCTCCTGCAGCAGGATCGACGTTAAGGAGTCGACGATGGATCGTCGCGGTGACGAAGAGGCCGGGAATTTCGCTCGTTGAATATGGAGAGGCCACAGGCCTGTCGATCGCCCCTAAACGACGTGCATTCAAGCCCGCTCGCGTCCCGTTGTCATGGAAATCGAACCACGACGACGACGATTTCCTCGTTGGGTCGTTGCCGCGCGCGACCGCTCACACGCCCGAAAGGGACGCCCGATGACGGCGACAAAAACGCTCGGCGTCGTTAAATTCTTCGACGATGGTCGTCGCGTTCTGTCAGCGGGAACGTTGAATAAAACAATGCTCCGTGTAAAACCGCGCGTGAAACGCTCTGCGTTCCTTTTTTCCCCCCACCTCTCTCTTTTCACTTCGCCCCCTCCTCTATTTCTCTTTTTCCTTTTTCTCTTTTTCCTGTTTTCGCCATAGCCGATGACAAAAATGCGTTTTTTTGAAAAATGGAGACATCGAGCGGCGGTTAAACGTGGACGAAATCCGGCGTTTCGGCGATTTAGAAGGGTCCGCGTGATTCATGACCGAACGTTTGCTACTTTTTGAATTATTTTTACCGGTTGTTACGCGCTGATTTATAGTTTTTCGGTGTATCGAAATTTATCATCGCGCGCACCTCGAATAAAGATAAACTTGTCCGATCGTGAGCATTTTTTGGGGAGAAGATATATACACGCAGATTCTATCGCGAATGTTTTTGGAAATAGATACGTCCGTCGCGATCCGATTCTCGTTATTTCGTTAGCGAATTTCTATCGACTCCGGCTTGCAGAAATAAAAAGTCCACCCTCGCTTTTGGTCACTTTCGTCCAGCTTCACCGGCCATTTTTTCGTTGTTCGTGCCGTTTCATATTTCCACGGTCTCACTCGCGGCCAAGGGTTGGTCGCTCCCTCGAGTATTTAACAGACTCGCCGAGCGAGTCCGATGCCTAAGGTAATAATCAAACTTTCACGACGGGGTTGAATTTCGCGAAAACCGTGGTCTCCCGAACATCCGTGTTCTTTATGCATACTCGATAAGTTCGCGGCTGCGTCGGTCGACGGTCGGAAATTCGCTCGTTTCCCTCCGCGAACCGCGAATTTCTCAAGCAGGTGTCGAAAAAGCGACGGAGAAACGAAGAAACGGAGTATGACCCGCGCAGAGGTGGAAAACTGCTCGACGTCTCGCGATAGCGTCGCGCGCGTTTAACTCTCGGATATTCTTGGAGGTTGGGCCCGAGTACAACACGTAAAACGAAAACACGTGCGATGCACTCGATGTTATCGTGCGTTGGCGCCACGCTCGAGACACTTCCCGCTTGTTCTCGCCGGAAGTCCGCACGGGGAGGCGTAATTCGAACCACACGTGCCCGTGAAGCTGCCCTGTTCATCGACACCCCGTGCACGGTATCGTTTCGTGCGGTCGGCCCTTCTTCCTTTAGACGTTCCTTCTTTTCACGCTTAGTCGTATCGGTTATCTCGTTAAGGAAGCCTGGCGTTTAATTAACGCCATTCACTCTGAATTATGAGGGAAATTTTCGGGTCAGGCTTGTCCCGTTTCCTGGATCAATGGCCGCGTAAACGGTGGCATGAGCGACGACGCGCGTCTGGTGGTTGCTGGTTTTCCAAGCTGGAGCTAATTTTCCAGGCTTAAGGTAGAAATATCTCGCTCTTAATTGGAGACGAATATTAGGGAAAAAATGCGCTTCTATATTTTGTTAACTGCTTCTTTAATCACTTGCGCTGGAAAGACGTGCCACGCACGTCGTAATGCTTTTATCGCAGAATCCACAACCCCGTGGTATACACAGAAATTGTCACAGAAACACTGAACCGTTCTGGCACCACGTATCTGTGAATTTCTACCCGGCGCAGTGGTTAATTTGAATCGATAAGTTTGGGTATTTCAGATACCACGAATAACATTCGCTTCTTTATTACATAATATCGTTTAACCCTCTGCACTCGAGAGACGCCCTTCAGTCGCCATTTGATAAAATTTCGAAGCCCGATATTAATTAATATATCAAATTTAAAATAACGTAGCAGTATACGAGGTATCGAAATTAAATATCTCTACGTGTTAATTATTATATGATTTCTTACTTACTGCTCGAAAAGTATCATCAGCTTTATAACAGAAAATTTTTCAACTCGTACCCTTCTTTAGCCAAAAAATCGTCGAGAGCAAAGGGTTAATTCCGGTCCACTTCGATATTGGTTTCATTTCGAAATAAATAGATTATCATTTCTCCACAGATGGCTGTCGCATTTGCGCAAAGTTGTAAAAATTCGATTCGGCGAGTACGTAAAGGCTGGTTCAACCCTTCCAGCCGGAACTCGAACCCCTCTATCCCATTAATCCTCTATACACGAATAACGCGATACATATACCTAGCACCGGGGCCAAAATCGGGCTCGAAAAGAACCGCCCGGCCGATGCACAAATCACTGGAATTCAATGGCCGCATCGTACGAGATCGAGCGGCGGAACATCGGGACACGGCGGCGCGCGGCAACAGCCGCAGAAGCGGTTCCTTCCGGTCTGCGGCGCGTGTAACGCGTATAAGTGCAATGAATCTGGCCGGTGGCCCGGCGAAACAAACGCCTGGATCGGTGCACGGGTTCCGATTCAATGCGGCTCGTTAACGCGACTCTTAATCACGATCGTCGCCACGGACAATGAGCCCAATCGGGAGAAAAAGTGGTCGGCCCTGGCGGCAAATATAAATCTCGGCTGTCAGAAACAATGCGACGCGAGTACAGCGGGTCGAAAAGAGGCGCGGGCTCGCCCACGCGACCGATCGTCGATACTCGTTCGACCGACGCTGCATGGCGGCGCGCTCCTCGCCTCGTTTCCGCTTTGTCTTCGTCCTACCCGCTCGCTCCGTTGCGGTTCTTCCTCTTTGTTTCGTCGACCACGCCGCCTCGTCTTCGGGAGAAAAATCGGCGACGATCAATTTCGGCGTGCCGATAAAGAGTACGCGAGCGTCGGCCGTGGCTTCGTTGCCTCGTCGCGAGAAAAATTGTAGCCCCCGAGCGGCATCGATGTACCGGCGATGGGAGAAAAATAGCAGCCCTTTAACGCCGCGATGATGCATCGACTCGCTCGCGTGCGATTCTTCTTTTTCTCCGTGCAAAGTAATCGAGACGGTTCTCCAAGTCCAGGCACCAAGCCGACTTACCTGCGATCCCGAGAATAACTTCGAACCTCGACGAACCGTGTAAACGAGTATTCGAAAATTAGAGAGACATGGTACTTTTCCACGTCTAGAAGACGAACCTCGAGACTACCAGCTGGCAGAGAACACCCTGGAGAGATTAGCGATCCGCGGTGCCGTGGAGGCACATTCGAGACACGTCTGTGCGAAAACCCAGGCTCCTTACTCGCGTTTTTAACGCGGTTTGCTCGTACCCCGGGGCACGAGAGCGACTGGAACGGTGCACTTGTTACGCGAATCCCTAATTGCCGTTTAAACTCGCGCGCTAAACTCGGCGCGCTGCAAGGGCGCGCGGGGGTCCCAGGGAAAAAGAAATCCAGTTAGAGAGAACGCTCGTATCGCGGAACAACGCGTTCTGAATACGGGCCAAAGTCGTTTAAAGAGCGGCCGCGGGCGCGGCATTAAGCCGTTACAGATCCACGAACTTCTAATAAATTGGCAGCGCGGTTAACCGCTTCCCGGTATTACTTACAATTAGCTGGAACGACGAAGCGGGGTCCGCGCGCGCCGCTCAATTACGACCTCAAACAGCCCCGGTGAACTACGATACGCGTACACGTACGTATACGCGCGGTATCGTTCAATTAGAAGCGGGAACACAGAGGCCGGGGTCGCCGGTAAACTGGAACACCAGCCGGGGACTCGCTCGTAATCGCGATTGCCTCCCAACTCCCTGCTCGTCGAAAAGCTCGCCGGATTAGCGATTGGTTCCTGGCCTGTATCGGCAGGAAATTGTCTGGAGAGTGACCAGCTCGCGGAGAGGAACGCCAGTCACGCTGGGCCGATCGATAATCGATACTCGCGTCGCGGCGCTGCTACCCTCGCCCCCGCGCGAAATTCAATCGCGCGACTGCCGGTGTAATTGGCTCGAGTCAGGGCTACGCGTCCTTCCAGCTAGTTGCAGCGGCGATGGAGAGGGTGCAGGGGGCGATTAAGATGTGCCACGGTGCAACCAGAACAGACGGCTTCGCTGGCTCGTGGTCGGTTTTCGAAATTGTCCGAGGTTTCGTCAGAATGTCACGAAGCAGGAAGTTGGGGGAGCAAGTTCTTTCGATGAGATCGTTCGCTGGTTTCTCGGTAGTTCCGGCCAGTAGCTTTCAGGATCGAGCAAGAAAGGTCGACGAAGAACAGTTCAGCACCGAAGTTGAAGAGGCGGTACTCCACCAAAGATCCTCCGAGTTTTCCTTGTTGAGGATGGCGAATGGTAGTTCGGAACTTTGGCATCGCGAGGATTACGACGTTGCGGGTCGGAATTGCGAACTTTGGTTGTATCGGATGATCGAGGAGGAAGACTACGCAGGGTAGTATTCTCTGTAGTGTACGAATTTTTACATTTTCTTTAGCATTCGTTTGTTATTCTTACCAACTGTTGGAATTGACTCGGTTCTAATCGGATGAAACTCGACATCGATCTTTTGCCATCGTTTCGAACAGGAAATCGCTTAACCGATCGTCCGGATTCGGTTTCGACTAGGGCTCTTGCTTAAGAGATACTCGGGTATCCAGGTTACCCGTGCGATACTCCCGTAAACACAAATTACCTGGATATCCCCGTATCTCGAGGGATGCATGACATACGCGAGATAGTTGAGATTCACGACGCGAGAGCCGAAATTGGGGAAGAGTTTCTAGTTTAAACAGAGTTACGCGAAGGTTATCTTCTTTGAAAAATTGAAAGCTGTCTGCCAATGTATAAATAACAGAGTAATCCTGGAAAATATCGAAAATTTCGACTGCCTCGTGTATTCGGGTGCCCCGCGAGATACCCGAGCTGCCGGGTAAATTTTGCATACCCTGGTATCTCAGATTTCCACCTGAAATCACAAGCTCTAGTCTCGCCCGTGGACGCTGAAATGGACCCTGGTGTATATACCGTGGTGTTCGTTGTACTCGTAGCTCACGCGAATAGTATAAAACTATCAGAAAATTAGAAAATTATCAAACGTGGGATCTGAACGCGGAAAACGTGACCGGAGTGAAGTGTATGTAGTAGCGCACAGCCAGCGGACACGAAGACACGCGAGAGGAGAAGAAAGAGGAGTAGGAAAAAGGGAAGAGGACACTTGGAGCAGGAGCGTGCATCGACGAGACAGGAAGAATTTCATGCTCTGCGAAGCGGCAGACTCTACCCGAGGGATTACCTTCAATTGATCCGACCCTGTTGCCTTGGTCCTCGCTCCACCCGCGAGGTGGGTGGAGAGAGACGAAGGGAGGAGTGAGTACTTAGCCCTGTGTGTTTCCTCCGCGGCCACCCTTCGTCGACGATCACGAGGCATTGTTCGCGCGAGAAACCGATAGCGGGAAATACATCGTTACGAGGCGACAGGAAGGAAGAAGGAAGGACTGTAAGGACTATGGTAACGACTTCGACGTTGCCTCTTTGTGCCCGTTCACTGACATTGCACACAGCGCTGCTCCATCACGCTTGATTTCGTTCTTTCCACGGACTGCCGAATCTTCGGGCTTCCCGCTTGCAACGCTCGCTCTGTCAAGCGTTTCCACGGGATTTCCTGTCGGCAAGTCGACGGCAGCCAACTGTCTGAGAGGGATTCAAATCGTGCTTGTTCTTGGACACTCAGTCGAGATGGAACGTGACTGGCGAGTGTTTCGGGGGTAAGAAATGTATTCTCCGTTTTTCTTCTTCCCCTTCCACCAAACTCTCGTCGGATCTTTCGATTCCAGACGAAAACGTGGCTCTTGAAATATTCGAGTATGAGAAACATACCATTTGCCAAATTTTTTAGGTAGCCAACTTTGTACGACAGTGCCGTACCTACGCTTAATCCCAGTACCAAGTGTAGCAGTCTAACAACAACGACAAAATATTACAGGTAGGTTCCAAGGAAACTTTGGAAATTTACAATAGATATGAACTATCTTAAACTGATTACTGACTTATATATAACTTATAACTAATACTTCAACTTCAGTGCGTAGCTCTTAGCTTGGTATCGTTTTCCAAAGATTTCTCTTTGGAAAACGATACCAATTACCAGGTCTCACCACGCGGAGGTAGCTACGCATCGAGACCCAACATGCGCCCTAGTGGCGCAGCCTGCTGGCGCTACCTGTATCAAAGGTACCCTAATCTAACTTGCAGCGAATTAAGTTAAAATGACTCTACTGACACTTTATTATATTTCGTGTCTTACAAAAGGAGTTTCGGTTCGGTATACTGAAACTCTACTGTCGCAACGCTAACATATTTTCAAGTTCCCATAAAAATAGGGAACGAAATATCAAACACGCGAGCTAATAGAAAATCGCGACGCGCCCGAACGAGTTCGCGATTATTCGAAAGACCGACTAGCCTAGGCGATGTACTCCCGTGTACAGAGACAACTTCATACCTCGGCCCCCTCCCGATCGGGCCTAGCTCAATTCCAGTCACTGTCGCACTCGCCAAGACTTACACGTGGACCAAGGATAGTCCCTGAACCAATGAAACTTCTAGTGTCAACAGGAGGGCCCAGCTAGGCGGTTGCCGGCCAAGACAGACACTTCGCATCCCAGCCACACGGGGTAGAACTTAATCATCCCTGTGGTCTAACCGTAGATGGTACTAGTCCGTCAGCCAGCATGTGCCCGAGCCCCAGTCGCGTACGACTTAGGCAGCGGACCGCCCGGTCGAGGTCAGAAGACGCACTGATTCGAGGGGGTCACCCTGGAACCCGATGCATCACGAGATTGACAGTGACTGGAAATGAGTGTCGGAGACGAGTCGTGAGGATGGCTTACGAAGCATGTACTTATCGAGTACACGAGAGCACGTCGCGTAGGCTAGTCGGTACTTAAGAACAATCACGACTATCGCGAGAACAATTATGTTCTGTTTGCTAAACGAGGGGAATAAGAGGATTTATATATTTCGCTCCAAATTAGGTGGCTTACCTTTGAACGAATAGCGCGCACATGAGACTTAGTCTAGGCTTCTATCTTATCTTATAACTACTTAGGTCTATTTAGGTCTAAACGCACACGCATCCCGCGTCGTCCAATGATGTCTTGAAGAACCTAAAAAGCTGAAACAGATTATTAAGAGATTATTAACACATAATAAAAGCCAAACGAATATAAACCATTAAGACCAAAGAAATGGAATAAATAATCCAATGGTGAGACATAAATAACCCAACGATGGTAATTAACGAACCCAACGATGAGACGTTCGAATGTTATACGAAATATTCGAATCGTCAAATAAATATAAAATCCAAAAACAAAACCTGAAAGGAAACGGATTAGGAAGAGGAAACTACAGAAATAGTCTAAATGGAACGATCAACCCAACGATGTGACACGAACAACCCAGCGATGAGACATAAATAACCCAACGATGATACATTCGAATATTATACGAAATATCCGAATGTTCAAATAAAGATAAATAAAAACGAAGAAATAACAGCTGAAATAAAAAAAAATAATTAAAACCTGGAAAAATAAAAAATGATTAAAATCTGAAAGAAAAAAATAATTAATAGCTGAAAATAAAAAAAATTATTAGTAAATTGTTTAAGGGGATGGGGTGTGGGTGTGGTGGCTAGCCCCTACCTCACTTCGGACCCATTCCCACTCGCGCACACGGAAAAATTTATATGTCACACTCCCGATGCCAAACTGGCAAATGACTCGTGCATCGGAGCGGCGTCCCTTATATAGTCTCCGATCGACCGAGCCCCCCACCCCGATAGAAAATTTTCGAACTTTCCTGGTTTTATTAATTATTAATTTTACGCTCTTATAGCCAATAATTTATTAATTTTTTCACTTTCACTATAAATATACGTTGCGAACAGTTTGTTATTAACAATATTAATTTGTTATTAACAATCAGTGTAATAATTTATATACTGTTTGCAAATTGTACGTACATTTTGACACAAGTACGCTATAAATTCAAATAATAGCCAATAATTTATTGATTTTTTCTGTTTTATTATAACTTCACGTTGTAAACAATTTCTTATTAATAATAAATTTTTAGCGAAACTCCAATTTTTTTCAAACTGTGATTGATAAGTCAATCTCGATTACGCATTCAGGAAAGTAAGCTCTACTAGAGTCACCTATTGGAGATTACAGATAAAAAAACAGCGTTGTTATTGGGCACTGTTATCTTAGTACCAGATAACATTCCGAATACGCGAGAGATACAAATCTACCGATGCATCTGCCGCGAGACTCGCGCAAATTTAAATTCAGTGGGCACGGACATCGAGACACCCGCTGAAGGGCACTCGCCGTAATCCGTGGCGTGTGCAGGCGCCACCCCCGGGGCACTTGGCATCTTGCACGACGAATCTTCGCGTCAATTAGAAGAAGTGACTCTCTCTCACGCCCGACGAAAAGCCCTCGGGTCAGGAGGAGCGCGTTGACAAAGTGACAATTACGCTGCACGCACGCACGCACGCACCCCTCCGCCCCATGGGCGTCGAGTGGGAGGGGGCCGAACCGAACGGCACGGTTCAACCCCCCGCGTGTTTCGTAGTCACGTGCGGTCTCGTGTTACATTTTCATTCGGCTAATTGCCTTTTCATCTCGGCTCGTCGCGTGGCGTCGCGGCGGTGATCTCGTCGCCG
This sequence comes from Eufriesea mexicana, assembly GCF_001483705.2. Lineage (NCBI taxonomy): Eukaryota > Metazoa > Arthropoda > Insecta > Hymenoptera > Apidae > Eufriesea > Eufriesea mexicana. Next base: position 405,332 of record NW_016908322.1, on the reverse strand, counting down.
GCAACGAGCTTCGAATCGCACGACCCACGGGGATAGGCGGCCCCGATCGTCGAGGTTCAACGCAAATTGGAGGCTCCCCTTTGGCCCCGTGCTCGGTACTTACGACAGAGCGCCCTTTGCCGGCAGACGACAGTGGAAAGGATTGATTTACTAGCGGCGGGAAAACGCTTTCTCGCCGGGCCCGTTCTCCTTTGATTACGTCGAGTCAATGGAGCTTGTCCTGGGTCGTTTAAGTCGAGTGGCTCGACTCGAGGGAAAATAAATACTAAGCGAGTATCTTTCTCTATGGGAGATGCAACGAGTAGTCGCGGAGATGGAACTAGTAGTTTCCGCGATCATACCTGTGGAACAAATTATAATACACGAGGTGTGCCAGCGATTCCTGTTAAGGGATCGGTAGAAATCGTACGTGTGGTAATAAATTACACGGTTGTACGGCGCATGATATATTCTTAATACACTTAAATACGCGTAATCTTTCTCGCGTTTGCAGGCTGACTCACTCGTTACGCCTAATGGCGTGAGCAATGGTCTTGCTTCCCCCCACTGTCTAATTATCCTGATTACTATTTGCCTAAATAGATGACGAATTTGCCATAAGTCGCAGATTCGCAACAAGTATTATACCGATAATATCCATAGTACCTTCGTGATCCTTATAATAAAAGAAATACAGAAATGTACATATGTATATTTATCCATATTTCCCGGAAAATCTTCGGCTCTTTCTATTTCGTCGTATAAAAATTTTCAACATATTTTTTAAGCCAAGTCCGAGGTATAATATCGATATGAAAATTATCCCTACGCCTTGTATTAAATCCCCGAGGTATAAAGGGTGAGATAAATAGTTCAGAATTACCCTGCGCAATTTGTTTCTTAATTCTACATTCCCCGGTTACTGAACTCGTCCTATACACGGTGGTCCGTTTATACCGCACCGTTGGCGCGTTTTCAATTACGCGTGCAAACGTAAGACGTTAATTTAAACCAAGTATCGGGCAAACTCCGGATCTGGGAACACTCGGCTGGAGCCAAGTTCCGACGTTAGCACCGACAACTTGCAGCGTCTTCCCTCAGCAGAGCCTAATCCTGCAAGTGCAATGGCGTCGCTGGGTAAAAACAGCTCGAGGGTTTCCTATCGGTCGTGGCAGAACGCCTGTTCGTTAACAGGCGTATAAAATCGTTTATTAATATTCGAAGCCGCCGCTAGCTTCCTAATTAGGCATCTTTATCCGCGCCGAAAACGGCGAGCTTCGGATTCACGGACGGTAAATTCCGGGGAATCCCAAAGGGACCAAGCGGGGAAGGGCCTCAGCGAGAGACATCGTTCGCCTCTTCCTTTTTCTCCCCCGTTCCTTCCTCTCCGTTTTTTCCACCCCGCCATGCTCGCCCGTTAATTGCTTTATATTTTACGTAAATTATTAACGTTTTATTAAAGAGCTCTGGGCAAAGGTCCGCAATTGCTTGCCGAGGAGTTGTAATGGCGCTGCCCCTAGGGACATCGGCGCGCTCCGCGCAAATTAGAGCCGCCTCGTCTCGGGGGCGACGCTGCGAGCGCGATAATGAAGCTGCGAAATAGATATTGAAGCGAAGCGATTTTATCGTTCCGTGCCCGACCAAACGATAAATTCGAACAACGTCGCGGTTCCGCTGTACTTTTATCGCCAGGACCGCTTGTCGTCTGTAAAACTTCCCGCGAGTTTCGCTCGCTGTTCGTCTGGCCTGGACAGGTTGCTTTTGCGCCACGGGATGCAGGGGGGAATGGTATAACCGTTACCACGAGAAATGTTTTCCTTTTCTAATAACTCCATATTATACGAGGCGTTTTATGTCAAATGTACTTAAGTTTAATTCCAGATCAAGAGTATTTATGTTAATTATTTTTATCTTTAATTTTTCAGAGATCGCGAGGATTGCACCCGGCCTGCAGGAATCCCATCTACCCAGACAAGTGCCTTCGAATGTCCGAAAAGGTACGGTTACTCGATTTCTCTTACTCTGTAAGAAACACAGCACGTAAATAGGCGATTATTCGAAAGGATGCAATGAATCGTTCATGCACGCGCAACGAGCACTCAAGACGGTTTCATCTGCGATTCACTTGAACCGTGGATGATCAAAGGACAGGGAAGCATCCTTCCATCCGCGATTTCGTCTCGTGGCCCGTGTAAGGAATGGTATATTACCCGTGTCGGAGAGAGAGAAAAAAGGCCCACCGAGAATCGAGACGTTTCTTGAAAACAGGTCTGTAGAATCGCCAAGAGAGAGAGAGAGAGAGAGGGAGAGAGAGAGAGAGGAAAAGAGGAGAAAGCAGAGAAATTCTTCCTTCTCGAAAACGATCGCAGTGGAACCTTGTCTTTTCCTCACGGCAGCGTTCAACTTCTCCTCTCGCTTCGCGTGGACTCGATTATCTTCTCGTTTTCGAGCGGCGGCCCGGTTGGGTCATCGCCAAGACAATTTCGGCCCGGTACCAGCCCGCCATCAGGGGGTGGTTGCGGAATTCACGGGTAATAAATGCAATCTTAAGGCTCGTTTCCCTTTACCTTCGGCCCGGCCGCTTAATCGACCACACACGAGCGAGTGACTTATAACCGTGGCGCGCTAAGTGAGCGCGCGGCTGTGGAATTTCATCGAATGTCGATGAACGACCGGGTTCCCTCTTCCTGTTCCTCCGTTTATTCCCTTTTTTCATCGCGTTTTTACTCCCGGCCGTCTTTTTTCCTCCCGTTTCCGCCCGGTCTCTCCTTCATCCTCGAATACCTGGTATCTGGTAATTTAACGGGGGTCAA
>NW_016908322.1:353053-401528 GCF_001483705.2 Eufriesea mexicana | reverse complement strand
CACCCGGTCACCCTTCCGCAGTTGCTCGCGTCGCGAACCAAGAATTATCGAGAAATCGAGCGAACCGGCGCGATCGTAGCCGGCCAACTCGTTCCGTAATTAACGGCAGTCTTTGGAATCGAACGCCAGGCCCTGGGGCAGGGAGGGGCGCGAATCGATGCTCGGCGAGCAGGTGAAACGACCGGCTTCGTGGTCTGGGTTAAGAACCTTTTTAGTACGATGTTCCGCCCCCCTCGTTCGCGATTCTTAGATAAAATGTAAATTCGCGGACGCCTTGCTTTCCTGTAACTTCGTAGATACCGCTGTTGATACCGTTGCTGATACCGCTGTTCGTGATTCAAACAACGAGACCTCTCGCGCAACTTGTTTCGCGGTATAAACAGACAATAGGGGGGCTCCGGTGAAGAAGAAGAAATTGAATAACAAGTGGCTGGGTAGATCAAGAGAACCGTCGAAACGACGAGCGCGAGTCTGCCAGGGCATCTTTCGCAGAATTCCAAGCGGAAATTATAATTCTTTAAGCGCGAATTCGCCCTCCGTGTTCCACCCTTCCCCGTTCTTCCGCCATGCTAACGAACAACCCCCGTTCACGCGCCACCGAATCTTTAATCGTTCTCCACTTCTCGGCCCGTCTTCAAACTTCCTTCTGCTGCTTCGACGGGCAACTTTCCGGCTACCGTCGACGTTCGCGATGGCTGGTAGCCGATGACCTTGAGCAGTGGCATCGAGGCTGAAGACGAGGAAGCAAGAAGCGGCGCGCGAGGAGGAGGAGGAAGACGCGAAAGGAGCGGAGAAGGGAGTTTGGTAAAAAGCGTTTAACGATCCCGGTCGGTTCGGCTGGCGGCGGCGTCGTCGTCGGCGAAACAGCGAAAGCTTGGCGCTCGATAATTTGTGGCTCGCGAGCCACCGGCGTGGAACCGGCCTCGGTGTAATTACCAAGGTAAATAATGCTCGCTGGCCGTCCAATGGCGTGGCTCGGCTCGCGAATAAATTCGGCCGCACATACGTGGCCGGAGTGCGGAATGTCGGTTTCCGGGCCCTCCTCTCCTCGGTCCGCAGGAAAACGAAGAGATCGTTACGATAATCACGGATCGGTTTTTTGCCGGCCAGAGATTTGTTTCCGCGGCCGGAATACGTTTCCGCCGTTCGCCAGCCGCACCGACGTTTCTTGAAATATACGACCGGCGGCGAACGAGGGGGCGCGTTCTCCTGGAGAACGTCGAAGACGGCGGTACGACCGTCGATCTTCCTCTCCGTTTTTCGACCCCTTCTTTCGGATAATGGCTGGCCTGCGTTGGGGGTCTAATTGGTACCGTGAATCGAAAATGCGTCGAAGATGCTGGTGCAAGCTTCCGCTCCTTTCCGTGATTAAATATTCGGTAGCTTGGGAAGATTATTTTGTATCAGGCTGACGAGTAATCGCTGCTGTCTTATTTTTCAACGCGTGTAATGTAATATTCGATAATTGATAATCGATCAACTGAAATTACACGTGTAATTGAAATCTAAATTTTGTTGCTCGTGTCTTGAGAATTTATGTACATCGCGGAGCGCGAAGTCGAGGATTCGGTACCCCCTGAAGGAAAACTCGATTTTGTTAATACAAATTACTATATTAGTTTATTTGTAACGAATAATATTTTAACAAAACATTCACTCACACGCTCCTTACGCTTTCTCCAAGCACACTGAACTCTTCTGTTTCTCCTGTTCTCCACCTCTGTACCGCTTCCCCAGAGTAAAGAACCGGGATCTCTATTAGTTTCTAATTCCAGTAGATGGTGTTGGCTGCGCAAAGAGGAAATACAAGGCGATTCACCCAGCACCCCCGTTTTAAGCCGAATTACCCATTTACGCGAAATCTCTTCATCCGACGCATACTTTGCAAATTAACCGAGGTGCGGGAGTCTCGTGAACCACCCATTGCAACGCAGCGTCGCTCTTCGAAGAGACCCATCGAAATTCCTAAAAGGTCATCGATCTTGCACTTCTTATCCCCGATTGAATCGCGCCGGCACCCCCATTCACGCGTCCTCACACCACGAACGACTAATCCGAGTCACCTCGACGACGTCGCCCAGAGCGCGAATTACGGCGATCCGTCGCGAAAGAAAGAAATCTTAGCCTCCGAGTGGGTAATTCCCGCGGGGGGCGCGCAGGTTCGCCACGGGAAGACCCTGTCGGCCGATCGCGGCCGGTTTTTGCGTGCGATCCCGGGTAACTCGAGCCGGGGGCGCGAGAGATGCGAGAGGAAGTCTTACGAACTCGCCTTAAGCTCGCCCGTGCCTCCTTCGTCCCGCTAACGAGGCACGAACGAAGAAACTAGCTAGTCGGTAATTGGATCGGCCGATCCGCTCCTTTATGCGGCCGACTTCTCGACGGGCAAAAGCGGTCTTCCTCAAAACCACCGGCGTTGCGCGCCAAGACGAAGCCGGGGGTCACGGTAACGTTATTAACCCGTAATCGAGCTCCGGGCAAACAATGAGAGCCAAGGCTGCTCCTTCCACCTCGGCAGTCCCTTCCCCGTCGCTCGACTCGCGATCGTGCCCTCCGGGGGCCTGGTTAACCCTCCGCGTGGCCAAACTTCGCCACCCTCGATCGAAAGTTTCGTCGGCCGCGTTATGCAAACTCCTTGTTTCCGGTGTGGGAAACCGGCCGCCGCTTCCGAGTCTCGTCGAATCGGAAGTCTTCTTAACGCTTCGACCCAAGCGATCCAACTTGGCCTGCCAGTTTGATTTTCGTTTCTTACGCTTCGCACGCTCCGGGCCCTCTCTTCCGGTTTCGGGGAGTGAGAATCGCGCGATAAATATTTACGTTTGTTCGCGGTGATACGTATCGGTGTATCGATCGCGGCGACGATCGAATTGCACGCGTGAAAAGGGTGGCGAGGGGTTGTGTATCGCGGGCAATCAGGATGTTTCGATATTACGTTGCCGCGGCCGGTGAGCACGGTTTTTCTCGTTATACCGTAGACGCGGCCCGGAATAACGAGATTTCGCGATTGACTTTGAACAGGGTTCGACGACAGGAAGCGAACTGGTCGGGAACAGCAGCGCTGGCGCGACGGTGATGAGCCGACGCGCCGAAGGGATTTCCATAACTGAGTCGACCGGACGCGGAGTTGCCTTGTCGGCCGAGCTGTCGCTGCAACCGGTGCAAGCGTATTCGATTTTCACGGGTCACATCGCCGGAAACTTATTATTCTCGGACGGGGAAGAGACAGGCAGAAGTTCCGCGGCAAGGTGGAAAGAGCGAACGGTCGATCGTCAATGGGAAAACGACCGTCACGAGAGACCGTATACCCTCCGTTCGATTCGTGAAAATAAAGCTTTCTCTTTCCGTGTGGCTCCACCGGCAAACGGGATCGCGAGTTACCTCTGCGGAATAATTATTGTCCTGCTATGGCGTCGCTCTGTGTATCGAACGCGCCAGCGTTTTTGCCTTTCCTATCTCTGTCGGGGAACCGATATTTTCGGGCTGGAGAATCGAGCTTGTGGTTCCCCAGTCTACCAGAATTCGAATAACCATTTCTAAATTTTTTATCAAAAATTTTGCGTTATCGGTTTGCTCGCTCTACATCTCCATTTTTCTATTAACCCCCGCATTAGCAGTTTTTCGATATTGTACCTTATTTCCTTCCCTTTGAAGCCCTTCTTTTATTTTTACATTTATGGTCGTAATAACTTTATCATCGAGTATTCTACGAAATTAAAGAAATTAAAGAAATATTAAAATATTAAATTCTCCCTTTTAACCTCGGCGAATAAACTGCCTCGAAGTAGACATCGTGATTCGAGCGATTTAAAAGTTCGATACAGCAGCCGATTGCAAAGTGAACCGGGGATAAGATTTCGTAGGAGAAGCTTTAAAGCAGATTTAATTACTGGAGCTTGCAGCCCGAGTAGGTTCCCTCTATCGAAGACGCAGGATTGAAAGACGGTGGTAGGGGTACGTTACGGATTCGCCCCAATAGAAACGGTTTTCTGAACTTTCTTAGTCATTCCGGCGTTCACGGGCGGTAGGTGGCCGTCGTATGTCCCATTGTCGAGGAAGAGATCACGATTTCGTGACTTCGTGAGCGTGGCTTCGTGAACGGTGGGCGTATCGATCGTCCGCGCTCGATGCCAATAAGATCCTTAGGTAAATCCTAAGCCGATGAGACGAAGTCGGAGATCAGCGAGCAAAGACCTAAAGACTCCGGGCAACGGGCTAATCCTAATTGAGTCGCCTTATATAAGTCGAAGCATTCGCTTCTCCACCCTCGCTCCGTCCCAGTCTCCTACCCCTTCCGCCTTCTGCTCCTCCTAATTCCCTCCCCCATCTTTGTTTTCCTTGCTTATCCCGTCCCTTTTCCATTGTTTTTTCCTTTCCTCGTCGCTGGCTTCCGTTCTATTCGTTTTCTTGCTGTGCTTATTTCATCCCCGCTTTTCTCGCAGCTCTCGTTTCACGCTTCCCTTAAAGCCGATCTCGCAATTATTTCAACCGTATTTTCCCCGTAAAAGAGCTGCGGAAATTGAATAAAACGCGACCGAATTCTAAAAGCAGTTCTTCCATGCACCCTCCACGCGGAGGTATATTTTCCCAAAAAACGTAAACGAGGAAGATTCCACGGAACGAGACGCGGTCTATCTTCTATCCGATTCCTGCTCCACTCTTCCTTCTTTTCTCCACTCCGGCCACTTACTCGCCCAAGCACCCCGTCTATCGATCTATTTTCCAGCCGATGGCTCGGATCCACGCGAAACGAGAGAGATCTCGGTGGAGTGTCGAGTCGCAGGGACAGATCGCGAAATTGATTTCACGGTTGTGCAGCGAGAAACGATCCGTGGCCGGGCGTCGTACATCAAATCGATGGAACGAACCAATCGGACGGTCAGCAACATCCAACTCTTATATCATCCAGCACGGGCGATAGCGTCGCGACGCGTGCTCCGATTAAAGACCAACCCGACCGTGTTATCGAGGGTCGTTCCACCCCTTCGCCGCGCGTGTGCACGTCGAGATTGCCGATAATGCTCATTAAAGAGTTTACGACGCCTAGACCGGCAGACTGTACCGCGGAATTATACGATACCGCTTAATATCTTGCAGCCAAACGCGATAAATCTGCTTTCGAAAATTTCCAGTTCCTCTGTCTCCACGACGGACCTGTCGCGAGGGTAGGTCCAACTTGTCCAATGATCCTTTAACGGCGAGGACAGAGGGTTTTTCCACGCGTTTTCTCGCAAGAGTGACGCTGGAGAGTACTGTAACATCTTATTCGCGAAGCATGTATAGATCATAAGCTCGGGGGGTACAGCGCGGTCGTCCACAGACGGGCCCCGAAATCGCACACGATACTTATCTCGGCGACGAAGTCGCTAGGCACTAGCCTGGACCATGAAGAGACGAATAGTCGCGCACTTAACGTGAAATTCCGCATGACCGTCGTTACCGAGAAGAATCATCGGAAGACGTTTCCCGCGTTTTATTCCGAGCTATGAATATCCTCTAAATTAACGGGAAATGGCAGCAGCGAGAGATGGAGCCAAAGTGGCCATAAAGTCTCCGGTTCCCCCGCGTTCATCGTCGCAACTTTAATCGGTAGGAAGTCGAAAGATTCGCCGATCCTAATGGCAAACGTTCCAAGAGGAGACTCGCGTCCCGTTTGATCGTTTGATCTTGCCAGGGGTGAGTCTCGGCGACAATCGCGTCGCGACGCGACTTTTCGACGTGTCCCCGTCGGTCGGTGTTCCTTGGGAGGGCAGCGCCGGTGGAATTTAAGGTCCAGGAGAGGCTGTGTGTGATCCTTTGATCCATTGTCTCGACGATGGCGAGGAGAGGCGGCGTCGGAGAGCGAGAGAGCCTCCGGGGAGCGTGGCCGTCGCGCCGGCGGAAAGGCGAATTCTAATTTGACGAATGAGAAAGTTTCAAGGAAGAGCGATGCCTCGAAACTCGCGCCGCTGATGCGCGACAAAGGGCGTCAAAGACGGCGAGTCTGAGCTATTACGATATGTAAAAAAAAGGAAGAAAAAAAGGAGAGCGAGAGAGAGGGAGAGGAAAGTGGTCGAGAGGGGAAGAAGGAAAAGGAAAATACGGTACCGTTCATCGAAGAGAAGTCTGTGTGTCGGACTGAAAGGAAAAGGGGAAGGAAAAGAAGAGAGGGCCGAGCTCGTTTTCTCTCTGTAGTCGAAACTGACTGAACCAACGGGGAAGAAATTCAAAGGGATTCTTGAAAAAGTTGCTTCGAGTTTTGCGGTGATCGATGCGAACTTCTCTCTTTTCCTTCCAGCGCTTCCAAAACGACGGAAACAAAAGGAACGTTGTTCGAACATAAAACGAAAGCCTGATCAAGGTCTTTTTTCCCTCTCCCCCCACTCTCCCCCTTACCCCTCCTCCTTTATATATTATCTTTTTTTTTCCTTTTTGGAACAGCTGGTAATTGCTTTTTCGTTTCAGAATTCCCGTGGCCCGGACTGGACTGGACTGTGGACTGGACGGAAAGGCGAGGGGGCTTTGAAGTTACAGCGTGGCCCCGGTTATGCGCGAAATTTCACAGGTGATTACATTTGTCGAGAATTACCGCGTAATCGTGTTCCCTGTTATCGCAATTAGATGAAAAGCTTTTAATTTCACGGGCACTTGATCCCGCCGAAAGGGCAGATTTTACAATGGCGTCTGCTTTCATCCGAAACTACCCGCGATATTATATGGGCTCGATTGTGTACAGGTGATCGATAGTAAAGCTGCTAAACATCGAATCCGGCCGCTTTAAACGTAATCGCTTTTATCCAAAATTACAATATCGAATTTTCAAACTTTCCCGGCGAATCGTCCCGATCTCGTCGCATAAAGGATCCAAGTTTCCCCGACCTATCGGTTCCCTTCGATATTTCCAACACCGCCCCTTGCAATCCACGCGTAATCCCTGCGAAACTTTCTGCGCGCAAATTCTCCTGAATACGATATTTCCGCTCATACCGGTATGGGTACCCCACTTGTATACCGGTATTACATTCGACAGTGGAAGAACACATTTCGTAATTTATTTCCCTATTTTATCAAAAATTCCGCGTTCGGTATTATCTTCTTAATCGCTCGACTTTGTCTATTTTCTTCTTCTTCTTCCGTATTGTTATCCAGCGATTATTCGATCATTCGTGGTAGGTTAACCACTTGCGGTAGCAAGAAATTCACAGACGCGTGTGCCAGAACGGTCCAGAGTTTCTGTAACAATTGCCTAACGACGTGTGTACCACGTCGTTGGCGATTCTGTGACAAAAGCATTACGACGTGCGTAACACGTTTTTCCAACGCAAGTGGTTAAATATTCAAAATTTACGTCGTATCCATTCAATCCCTATTTAGAATGAGAAAAGGATCTCAAGGACGATGTGGCCGATTTTATTCGACTAACTAATATTTTGTTTAATAATTATCGCGGGAAATACGCGCGTATAATAGGAAGAGGAAAAGTGGAGAGTTAGATCAGCGCGAGAACTGCGGAGAAAAATGAACCCCTCACTATACTGGATGGAGAGAGACAGCAGAGAGACGGCGACTGGAATAATTAGCCGGGATTTTTCTTCGTCCCCGTGAAACATTACGAAATCAGCTTTTCGACGGGGTTGCACGCGAGAGGTACGAAGTGCGAACGAGTCCAGGCGGCAAGGCGCCGTCTCAACGAGCGACTAACGACAGCCACTTTGCGACGCCCACGCCCGGTGCACGCTGCTCGAACGGTTATTAATTACGAGGCAGCGGGTTTTCGTGTTCTTCTCCGCCCCCGTGTTGCTCCGTGTCGTGTTCCCTTGGTCGTTCGACGACGACGACGACGACGACGACGACGACGACGACGACGACGACGACGACGACGACGGCGGCGATGGTGCCGTTTTCGAGCTCACCTCCGTCACTCTCTTGTCCAGCGCCGTGAATCGTTCCTGCTCCCCTGTTTCAGGTGCTTTTATTTTCTTTGCTCGCTCATCGACATCGTAATGGCCCGATGTAGCTCCCAGCGTCGTCTTTGACGTGCTTTATCGTCTGCCCGTGGACGGCTGAATTCGCAGTGAGAATTATGGCGAGTACGGGCTTGGATTTATTTCCAAAGTTTGAATAATAATGCTAGTAGAATAATAGGGACGAAGGAAAGAAGGTGAATAACGACGCGACCATAGGAGGATGGATTACGATTTCGATAGTATCGTCGAGTGTTTTGGGCATGGTCAACTTTTTGGACTCGGGTTATTTTACGTAGGAAATGACTAATCCTTGACAGTTAAGTTGACGAATTCCTACGACAAATGTCGTCGAGAGTCCTTCCCATAAAACGGAGCGTGATGGCGAAGGTAGAAGCATTCTTTAGCATTCGGGATCAAATATTTCAAAAAAAAAAGGGGAAAGAAAGAAAAAATTGACCATCGCAATAACGCTTGTAATTCTTTGCGAATGCAGCTAAGCGAAACGATAGCATTTGTCTTAATTTTTGTGGCCAGTGACTATAGTCACCCATCGTGTATAGGTGTCGTCTCGTAGCCGTTGACTATAGTCACTCGTAGTAGCAAACGGGTTAAAGTTTATTATTAGATTTCTTCGTAGCAGATGGTACCCCCTCCTTTTGGACCCAAATTCGGAATTTTTCTAATCTCCGTCTTCGTAAATCTTTGGACTATCAAGTTCCTGTTGATCTTCGAAAAATTTGTAAGTTTATTTGGAGTAAAAAGTATTGTATAAGTTTAGATTCATATCGAAGTATAAACAATTATAAAATTCTGTTTCCTTAAATCGACTTGAAATTTCGCGTTTCTCTCCGTCGACGTTACCCATTTACGATTTGCCAGGGTTCCAAATTCGATGCTATTTTCCCGGCATCAGCAAAGCAAAGGCAAAGATATCCTCTTTTCAGACATTGTTACAGACAGGAGATTCTACGTCCTCAAAATGGAAGTTAAGCCGCTTCATCGCGATCGAAATCGGAACGAGCTGTACTTGGTCCCTCTTGGCTCGCGATCTTTTCGATTCTCTTGGAATCGTAAACAATGGAAACATCCCCGAAGCGACTACGAAGTGAGAGAGTAACGCGAAACGGGAAACGAGGTGCGAGCAGTGTCGCGTGACTCGAACAGTCTCCAAATACGTTTCCTACCCCTCGCTGCTCGAGTTTCCTCCGCCACCCCTCGTCCAACCCCCGTCGCGATCTTCCGCGATACTTTGAACGAGCTTTCCGAAGACGATGGAGGACGAATCTCGTTCTCGTTCTCGAAGACAACGAAGCAGCGAGTACGGGGAGGTCGCAAATTGGACGAGACCGAGGACCAACGTAAGCGGCTTCCTCGTCGACGAGAACCGGAAGAAAGGCGGTCGGGATTCCGAGGTCGGGCAATTTCGCGTTTCCCTGAAGATCGAGACCTCGATCCCTCGATCGGATCGATACCAATCGGCGAGGCATCGATGCCCGTCCGCCCGTAAAATTGATTCTGTTTCCATCGTCTCCCCAGGGTCGTGAAGCGAGACGCAAAATCTCGTGGGAACCGAAAGGTGATTCCTTGTCTTCCATTCTCTCTCGCTCTCTCGCTTTCTTCCTTGTTTTCCAACCTCGACTTCGTCTTCATCTTCATCTTCGTCTTCCTCTTCCTTTTCCTCTTCCTCTTTCTTCCACGACTGATTTCCAGGGGACACGGGACACTTGCGCGTCTCTCGTGTTTTATTTCTTCGCCGTTCGTTTTGCCTCGCTTCTCGGCTTCCTCGCGGTTTCTCCGCTCGTCTCGAAGCTGTTGTTTGCTTTCCCGAAAGCAAGCCGCCGTTTGTAGCCCCGGTCTCCTTTCGCCGGCCCGATAAGGCTCGTCCCTCCGCGACCACCGCGACCCTTCGGCTGCCATTTTAGAAACGATAAGTTCTGCCCGCCGATGACCGACTGTTTGCTTTTCCCTGGCTCCTACGCTCACCTCGTACCTGCCACTCCGTTTGCCGAGACAATAAAGCCGCGCTGGGAACGTTTGCCTCGTTTCGAACACGGTGACACGTATCGATGACTTAAGGGGAACCTGGTTCAAGCGTCTTCGAGGACGTTTCCAACGGGGTGCTGCGAGGGTTGTTTGTTCTTTGTACCCGGGAATGGGGAACTGTTTGTCGTCAGGGTCGAGATTGTTTCTTATCGTGGAAAGTTGGCCGACGAGAAGATGTTTAATTGGGGACGAATATCGCGCATACCTCCTTAGCAAATAATTTTATTATTCCCGATATTGTCGTCGATACTTTTCATTCGAGAATTCTACCTCGGTTTGCCATTTTCTATGGTTTATTATACATATATAACGAACTTGTCAACGCGTCTGCTTTTGGGTATTTTGTTTTTGTAATTATTGGGAATATCCAGTAGCTTTTAGCAAAATTAATGTCGACCATTATTCAAGTAACAGCGCAATTATATATAGCTGTTTATTTTCATTCCTGTCACTTTTATTGCTATTATTTATGCACGTTGCGCTCAAGTACAGCCTGCAGCTCGGTAATTCTTGTGTTAATCGTACTGTTATGGAGTGCTCGCGGGAACGTTAACACATTCTCGAAGTACCTCCATCGTGCACATTCCAAGAACTCTGTGGAACACTTGAAACCATTCCAAAACACCTTTATCGCTCCTCTGAAATTCCTGTCGTCCACATACCTACGTAGAAATTTACCCAAGGCTTTAAACCATTCCCGAAACACTTTTATCTATCCTCCGATACTCTTATCGTCCAAAAATTGTCGTTCGTACTTCTCACGGTTGTCTTTTCAACGGTGTGCATCGTCAAGTCTGTAGCATGTCAAATCAGTAGTCTCTTTGTAAACAAATTTACAACCTGTGAATTTGAAAAAAACCTCTTTGGAATAAAATTTTTGTTCTCTAAAATTTATTTTCAATTTCTACCGTGGTTCCCCGATTATGTTTGCTACGATAAATCACGCAGAGACGGATTGTTATGCAGCTGTGACAGTACCCACTGACAGATTCTTGATTCAACGTGGATTGATTATTAGTCCATTGACAAGGAGTCGTGAATTTATCGAAATTAGGGTTTGGAAGACAGCTTCCGAAAGCATTTACGCGACGATGAACGGGAATGGAGCGGATTATCGAGTCGGGAGTTAAAAATCGGTTGCTGGAATAGCTGACGGTGTAGTCAGAGGGAAGCGTTAAGCGGGGAAATGTACATAAACCGCAGTTTTTCTCGGCTTTAACGCGCGAATGTCCGCTCGAATAGATTTCTCTGCTCGGTGCCGAGGAAGCAGATTGTATCGCGCCCGCGTCGAATCGCTCGTATCTCAGGAATACGATTCTTTAATGATGCTTTATGCGGCCCGTGCGTGGCAGTGGGTTTTCAATTGGAAAAAGTATTGTGTCGGAATTTGCGAGCTGTTGCGAACGCGCTGGTTATGTCCCGGTAAAGAAACATTATTTCCTTTCGAATGGCGCCACTTTCTCGACGCTGATTTCGAGTTATTTCGCTCGGCGAAGCGCGCACGAGGGTAGAGGGATGAGCAAACGTTGGAGAATCGAAATTAAATAAGACGGTGTTGATAGAAATAATTTAGAAGTCAAAGATCTCGATTATTCTTACGACTGTGTCGCGTTACGTTTCATTTACGTAATTTTATTTTATATATTTCCTTTTTCCCTTTCACTGTACAAATTACTCGTTCGTTTGAGCGATTTAATGGACCCTTGATTCGATTTTTAAATTTACCGATTATCGATAATTCTTCGTGTTTCGTAATAAAGTTTCCGGGAATTTAAGATAGATTTTATCAAGGAAAAAAATATTTAAAAAATTGGGGAGGAGTTACGGCTGGAAATCGTGTGCACCACGTGTTGGTTTTTTAATATTTACCAAAGGACACGAGGAGCCCCCTCAGGAGGCACGATCGTCACGCACGATCACCCTCGAGCGGATCGTCGCTTCCAAAAAACGAGGACTGAATCGTGTCGCGGGTCTCCTCTTGTTCCATCGGGTCTTTTTCTTCCCGAACGGTTCCTGTGCCGTGACAACACCGTGGAGACCGCAAACGTGACGATGGAACAAAACAAGAGCGACTTGGAGTTCCTTCGACTGGTTACTTCACCGTGTCGACTTGGAGAACATCCGGATTTGCATTGGAAGAGATTCTTTCGAAGAACGAACACGTACGTGGCAACAAGACGTTCCAAATAATCCCCTGCCTGCACTTTGTACCCCGGGTACAACGTTATTTACATCGTTTCGCGTAAAACATTTTTCACCGACAGGCTAATTTGCAATTTTATTGCAATATCTTTCACTTGCGCGGATTTATCGCGATAAAATATCACGCGATGAATAATGTAAAATTCGTTTATTAACCAATCACGTACGCATTCCAAATTTTAAAACCCATTCGCGTTATTTATATTTCAGCACAATTTTCTCATGCTAATTTTTCGATCATCACCCGCCGTCTGGCCGCCAATAAAACTTCTATTATCATCCCCGTGATCCATAGGTGAAACGTCATTAAACAGAAGCCCGAAATTCGCAACGTCTACTCCCGTTTCGCGCAAGCATAGCGATTATCCTCCAGCTGGACCGACGTTCGGCCACCGCCACCCCCGTATAGGACCGCTGCAAAAAAGGAGCTGTCCTGTATAAACAGGGGGTGGTCTGCAACGCGGATCCGGCGGAAAATGAAAAAAAAATAGAGCGCGCGAGAGGGTTGCAATGGGTTGGCACGCAAGCACTGCGAGCAAAGTTTCACCGGGGCTAATTCGATCGGAAAAATTCCGTGGGGGGTTGGAGGGTGCAGGGCTGCGGCGGGCGGGGTGCCGGTTGGTGCCGCGTGAAACTTTTATTTTTCGTCGGTCGTTCCGGACGCTCGTCCATTTATATGATTAAATTCCACCTGATACGCTCCCGTTCCGTCCAAACTTTACAGACTACCTGAGAAACGGCGCGGGGGAAAATGGCAGCGAACAAAGACGCTCGAGATGGTCCATTCTGAGGCGCATTCGTCTCGATACGTCGCCATCAAGATCTACCAGCGATCGAGATGTTATTAAAGAACCCTTCGAGTGCGGCGACGCGAGTAACTTTTGCCCCCGTCGAAATGCCCGGTCCTCTTCCTTTTATCGTATCGAATAATCACGGTGAAAGAGTCGGTTGTTGACGAGACTTTCGTTGTCACAGTAGTTTCACGAATTTCCCGAGACATCTCGCACACTTTCTTCGATCTTAAGTATCCCGGTCTTAAATTGTTCGAATTAATTCCCGTGTACCTTGCGTATTCCAAGCTCGAACTCCGAGGTAGTTAATACGTTGATTGCCGACTGCGAGTTAACTCGTAGCTGTCTGGCCCAGCAAGTTTACCACGAGCTATCTCGTACTTACGTGTTCCGCTCCTTGCCTCCTACGAGTCTTCCTGTAATATATGCAATTCGAAGGAACATATTGGGCGTATGCAAAAGATTCGCATTACTATGCAAATTATTTTCCTCTGCTCGCGAGCTCCCTCCATTCGTAGGCAGTGAAAAAAGTGCCATTTGACGAGGAATAATCGAGAGGACCCAACATTGGCAATTGTACGGTGGAATTGGAGTCGGTGATAAGACTCGCGACGATAAGTTGCCGTGTTCTAAACGGCGCGTTTCGGGAGAGGCAAGTTCCGATGCGTGTAATAGAGAAGTGGCTCCCGCTAGTCCGATAAATATTGTATTTACACGGTGTCGCGGTACATTGGAAAGTTTCGCGGCACAATCGCAGCCGGAGAGAGTTATGAAGCCGGCCGGCTCCGCGGGGTAACGGTTGATAGTTTTCCCGGCGCAATGCCGCGGAAGTTTATCGCGTGCCCGCCCGCTCGCTTGTACTTTTCGATCTTGATAGGGTTAAATAATAACGCCGCGGCCACGGCCGAAAAACGGCGCGCGGCGAAACCTTTGCTCGCGATTCGCCGATTTAATTGCCCGCGGGCACGGAGGCCACGTTAAACGCGGAAAAATACGGCGGGGCCGGCCGTAGCAGGCCGACGGAATTTTACGATTCGATATACCAGCCAAACGGTCTACACGTTTTCCCCCGAAAATTAATATTTCATCCTCTATCGCGTCGTAAAGTTTTTACGCTCTAACCACGTTCGACGCGAGGCTCGCCGTGCCCCGGAGTGCACGTCCGCGAAGGGATCGCGAGCGTGCGTCGAACGCGTCGTCTCGTTGGCGATTTATCAGGGCCGAAACTGGTCCCCGTGTCTCGAGAAGGAGCCGAAGAAAAATCGTCGCTCGTTAAACGCACAATCAGCCAGGGGAATACGCGGCGGCTGGTCGAAGAACGATGCTCCGTGCGTTGCTAAACAGGTCATTACAGCCCTTCGCAGGCATAAAGCGACGCGACGGTACGTCAAACCGCGCGACAAAGCGGCACGCGGGGGTGGCTGAGCCGCAGAGGGTGGCGCGGCACGTCCGGCGCAAGGCACGTTATATTTTCTTACGAGTGCACTCGCCTGTTGCGGTTTCCCGGGGCGTTCGCATCGGTAACGAGCCGCGTTATGGTCACCGGCCCCGTGGAACGAAGCTTTCGACGTAATTCACCGTCGAGAGGCCACTTTGCCATCGGCTGTGCCACCGTTAAGTTCGACCAGGCCACGAGGGTTGCCGCGTGGTTGACACTGGGGTACAATCGGAGAGAGGGAGATAGAGGGCGAGGAAGAGAGACGGAAGACAGATGCGAGAGCTGACGGAAGAGTAACGAGCGACGAGGAGGGTACGGGGTGCGAAAAGGAGACGAGAGGGGTGGCGAATGTTGGAAAAAGGAGCATCGAGCATCGCCTACGTTGACGATCGAGGAAACCAGACTGCGGAACAGGGGTGCAACGGGGGGATGAACGATTCTCCCGCAGGTTTTAGCATATCGTTACTTGGGTACTCGAGTACGGCTGCGTTTAACGACCGGCATCGCGGCGCCCCTCGTGCCAGCCGACAAAAAGCCCGCAACGACGCGGACCAGGACGCGAAGAGTGCTCGCGACGTCTCAATTGACTCGCTAACGGCTGATTTATGGAGCGATTCGCCGGCAGTCCGCCTCGAGTGCGACGGCACACGCCGCGACGACTGTGTCGCGCTAGAGACGCGAGTGGACCCTGCACGCCGTGCACGGGAAGCTGAATCGACTCGGATTTATGGCGGGATTGCGAGGAGATTTTGAACGCGCAGGTATCGGGTTCCGAACTGCAATTCCTACCCGAGCGTCGCTCTAAATGGCCACGCTGCAAACTTGGAAAAATACCGCCGGGTGTCAGGAACAATTACCCCCTACCCGAGGCATAAGATCGTTCCTAAACATTTTCACCACCAACGTATTCAGAGATTTATTTCTTTTGGTGCTTACTGCGCGTCTTGTAGAAAAATGATTTAAATTTTGGAAATTTAGAAATTGATATACAAGACGTTAGCCCCTATCGCGAAAGCAGTAGCATGTAAAATTCGAGTGGCCATTCTACTTCGTGTTGGATTACATCCACCCAACCCTCGCCATTTGTACCGTTGGAAACCCTATCGCTAGCTATGAACGTTCGTACCAGTCTCTCATTCCACTAATTATACGAGTATAGATCGGCAGGATCGTTAAGGTTAACGAGAAAGTACAAAACTTCTCTTTTTCCCCGGGCGATTTAAACGGCGCGGCCGGCGAGCGGCGTCGTAAACCGAGTTTTTGCGGGCGCGCGTCTTCCGCGAGGAATTACGAGCGAGCTTAGTTCAATATTGACCCGGGCAAACGTGTGGCGAATATTATTACACCATCTGCATAATTTCTGTATTCAGTCGGTACTCCCTGAAACGCGTCTGTAATTACTTCGGTTGCCGCGAGCTCGTGGCCGTCGTGGAGGGTGCCGATGCGCGCAAGCCACGGCGCCGAGCGGGGATGGCGCCGCGACGGCTCGGGGAAAACGCCACGCCGGTACACGGGGTGCCCGTGTACGTTATGTAAATGCTGTATACGAGGTAATTGGACGATCGTGCGCGTCCGAAACGATTTTCCCGTCGATCACAGCCGGTGGCTTACCGAGCGTCGCGCGCCTCCTCTGTCGACGAAACGCTGGTCTCGGGCCTTCCTTCGTATCCAGCTTTGTCACTCCGCGATCCGTGGCCAGGATTTCCCGCGTTTACCGGAGGAAATTCTGGTTTAACGTCCCCTAGATCTCTCGGGGTGTTTCGCTTTGGAATAATAGCGAGCAATCGGCTGTGGTGTTGCTCCGGTACGTGTAATCCTTATATAATGATTTGGAAATTAGCGATAGTCAAACTGTATATCTGTCTATAGACAGAAATACGTGTTCAATCATAATATCGCTGGAATTTAATTGTAAAAGATTTTTTAATTTCGAAAAGGGTAATATTCGGAATCACTCGGTAGTTCGTTTTATCCCCCCTTTGTCGTTTTCTATTTTTCTTCCTTTCTTTTTATTTTTTTTTTTTTTTCTTGCTTCTTTTCCCCTTTATGGATATGAGGAGGATGGAAAAAATGCTTCTCCGTAGTTACGCACAACCCAAAATTAACTCCGCACGCAACTTCCTCCCGCGTCAGATTTACGCGGCGGGCGACGCGCACTCAATGGACGGAGGAGGAACGTTCACCGTTACAATGGAGATCGTGAACATTTTAATTCATGAACCGATGAATTAATCATTACTTGCAAATGTACTCTGTCTGGAATCTCGATTAAGGCCTTGAGCTATTCTTGCCCGGCTGCAGTTTGTCATACCTTCTCGCCCGCCACCCGCCGCGGCCGATAATAAATTATAATAAATTTGGCCACGCGATTACGCGACAATCGACGTTTCTCACGGGTTAATCGCGCCGCGGACACCGGCGCTGGCGTCGCGGGCCCGAGACATATTTATCGACCGCGCGATCGAGTCGAAGAATTCCAATAAAGCCGAGCATCGCCGAATCCTTTGATTCGGTCATCCTCTCGCTAACCAAAAATCCTTCTCCGCCCCGCGCCGCTGAATTCCGCCGGATAAATCGAATTCCCGCCAACGTTGTCCGCACACACCGGGTCCACGACGAAAAAGAATTTGCATCCGAATGGGACTGCCTGTGTTCCCTTCCCGTGCGTAATAAAAAAAAAGGAGAAGAGAGAAGGGGGGAAAGAAAAAAAAAAAAAAAAAAAAAAGAAAAATTCAGCGAGGGAACCAGAGGGAAAAAGAATGGAGAAGAAGCGCCCTTTCTTTTCGCCCTTCGTGAAAACTCGCGCGGGGGGATACGCGTTTAACGGCACGCGGTATCCGAGGATCGTGCCGATTCTATTCCGCGACGTGGCGCGTCGCAAAAAGGGCCGATTCACCGAGATCTATTGGGGGATCCCGAACGGCACGAGGACTTAATCGGCGAGGAGAGGCGGTTTCCGTGGTGGCGATCGGTCGCGACGCGGAAAGTACGCTGATTGTGAATCGAGCTGATTGCCCGAGTGCCGGCGGCGTTCAAACATCGTCCACAAAGGCGGTAATACCAGGGCCGGGGCCTGGTGGCGCCCTCCCTAAAACGATTATCCACTCGACGAGCCCTCGCTCAGGGGAGGGTTAGCCACCACGTAACGACGTATTGTGAGGACCTCTCTGCTCGGGAAAAGCCTGCGGGGCTTTCCTACCTTCCACGCCGGAAAATCCTCCGGGAGTATCCTCTCGAGACTCTCCGCAGCTCCACCCCCTCCGCCCTTTCGAGCCCGCTGACTTCTAACCCGCCTCGAACTCACCCCTCGCCCCTTCTCTCCTTCGCAGAGTCGCCGGTTCCGAGGACTCGATCAACACCACGGTTCGACGAGATCTACGAGCCGATTCGACGATTCCGCGTCACCCACGGATCCTCTGGAGGACACTCCACGGGCTAAAGGATTTTCGCTGCGCGACTACAGCCGCGCCAAACCGTTGGATTAATATCGTCGGGCTTGATTCTGCTGATTCCTTCCGTTCTACCAGCGGAATCGCGACGGAACGCGAGGGGGTGGTTCTCTCAGTCGGTTTCGAGAGTTCTCCAGTTCTTCGGTTCTCTAGACGGCTGCTTCCTTGGCTCCTCTCGTTTTTCTTTTCTCCCCCTCTCGCGAGGAAGAGGACAGGGGGAACGATCGAGGCACGAGGCTATAGAAGACTTGTGGGAAATCTCGCATAATGTCGCTGGAAACGCGAGAAATTTAGAACGCGGACTCGCGAGGCCTCCTCGCACGCGTAAATAAAACATCGAGCGATGCATCGGGAGCGTGTTTCCTCTGTTGCCTCTATTTCCTTCCCCTTTTTCCCCGTTTCTGCCCTTCTCAACGATCGCGTTGCACGACGGACACTTTGTTCCCTTCGATCGTGGCTGTATTTCTGCCCTATCCTCCCGCAGCCGGGTAAGAGGCACGCTCCGAGGATATACTTAGACCGGTATCAGCTATAATAGATGAACGACGAGGCAATCGAGTGGTCGGTCATGCAAACGTACGACGGCCTATCCGGGGAAAAGTAACCCTTCCGCCAGCGTCTCGCGTGAATTTCACTTCCGTGTCGGTGGTGCACGTTCTCCGTATATCCCGGGAACGTGTATCGGCATACCGTGCCGGTTCCTTAACGTTTGCCCGCGAACTCACGGTCGTCTCGTAAAATCTCCACGAGATCTCCACGAGGGCGGAGTTACGAGCGCGAAACGTCCGTGAAGCGACTACGAATATCGACGTCGTTACTTCGGGACCGAGTGTTCGCGATGTTTCTGCGGGAAAAGCGTTTCCTTTATCGCCGAAAAAGTAGCGAAAACGAAAAGCGAGCAGGATGGTCTGTGATCGGTAGAGCACGTTCCAGTCGGAGATACGCGATTTTACTTCCGACAGGTATAATAATCGCGTATCACCGCGTTAGTTAGCGATATATTCCGTCATACTTTATACGGAGTATCGTTATTGGACCAGAGGTTGCTTTAAATCCGTGCATTATTCATCGTTCTCAATTAGCCTGGAACACTTTAGCCTCGCACTCGATGAAGGTCTCAGGATTTTTTACGAGTTTTTGCGCGTTGCATACCCCTGTAATAATGGCCGCTATACACCGTCGCGTCGTAAGTTGTTCTTGGCACTAGCGGTAATCGTAATTTCGTAACCCCCTAGACATATGCATTATTCATGAACTCGTGCATGAATTTTCTTCCGATACTTTTTGTCCACCGTTTCTTTCTTCCATTCGTAGTATCACGGGTGTTCGAGATGGCGGTACTCGCCATACGCCGCGTTATCGTTTCGATTTAATTACGCGCAGGAGTCACCGTGACGTACCCCTGCTTTATTAAAAACGGGAGAAAAGGCAAAGAGAATGAAAAATGCATCGGTAAAGCCTTGGCGTATCGCCGGAAGATTCTTCGTTCATCGTCGAAGGCAAATAGAGGGAACGAAAAGGAAACCGAAAGGAAAACCGCGGAGTAATTGCGAGAACCCGCGATCTCATCCCCGTGGGATGCACCCACGTCGACGAAATTCAGAACACGGGGGGGGAACTCTCGGGCTTAACCAAACGTTCCTCGAGGAACAAGGGGTTCCACCGTTTGGACTATACACGGCTGTTAATCGTCCGTCTTCTTGCGTGAATATGCAACACCTCGCGAGCTCGCGCGGCCGCGCAAGAACTTTCGCCATGAATAGCTGATGGCTAATAAGTGTCTCGTTGTAACATTCCGTGGTCGAAACCGCGAACCCCTCTTAGCGGTCGTTGAATTAATAATATTCGGCGACGCGTATCCTAAACGGGCGAACGTCGCGACGCGTCGTCTCGGGGCGAGAGCTATCGCCACCCCTCCCGCAGGGTTCCTTTCCATCCAGTTTCGTCAGCGATGCGCGGAAGAGAGCGAACAGCCGGTTTTCTCGAGTTTGCGAAGACAACAGCTGCACGCCCGTTGAAATATTAAGGAGTTTCATATGGGAGGCAGGAGTTGCAACCCCTTGGAAAGGGCAGCGATCGATCCGACGCCGCGACCGGCGTCGTGCTTTCTTCGTTGATCGATAATACATCGTGTTGTCCGCGAATCGGACGTATTTGTGCAGCTGTGGCTATGCTCGCGGCACGAGGTAAAAGTAGAACGTTTTATGTAATGCGCGCGCTATTTCCGGATGAACCAGAGGGTGATGTTCGCGCAGAACTTCTGTCCCGCGTGAACAAAGTTGCCTCGGATCGCGGCTATAGAGTGCGAGCGGACGGCCAAACTAGAGATCAACTATGCAGGGTAAACAGTGCATCGTCAACAGGGAACAAACATATATGCATCTTCGCGGCGAGGTATTTCCTGTTACGTTGGGGGCGTCACGGAACCCTCTATGCCGAGTTTAGCCGAGTAGGTAAACGGAATCTTCGCGATTCGCGAATGATTCCTGCAAAAATTGTAGAATTGTTTTGTATATTTCCATGAGATTTCTCCAGTCGTCGATTATCCGATACGATATTGTATCACGGTGGGCAAGTGTATAAATAAAAATGGTGCCTCGCGACTGCAAACCAAGTTAAAGAAGTAATCGACGAATGGCAAGAAAGCGAACTACCCCGCGATATTCTCGACAGGGATCGATAAGGGTATCCCTCGATCCCATTTCCGTGCAAATTGCACCGATCCACGAGCAGCTCGCGATAAGCGTTCGGGAACTCGAATTACCGCGAAAGCTGTTGGAAGGTTCGCGGTACGTTTCGCGGAAGCACGGAATTACGAGCAACGACTTCTCGCGATTACGTCTGCGTCGGGTGGAATTAAATAACAATCGACGCGATTGTGTGGACGGAAGAGGGCCAATGGCGGGTATATTCGGTCTCGGGGCTGGGCGATTTCTCCGCGCGATTTCACCCCGAATCGCTAATGCTCCCCGCGGAGAAACGCGACGCGATTCGCGGGTCAAACGCCCGGTGTCTTTAACCTCTCGCGCCTTTCCGCCAACGCGAATCATTTCCGGTACGCTCCGCGATCAGGATTATCCGTGTTTAATGATCGAGCTGATCGTTACGCGTCCACCGGCTCGTCATTTGTGTTTACCATCCGCGGACACAATTAACGGGGCCGATTTAAACGAGATCGCCGATATGTGTGTTTAATGACGCGAAACGCCATTACGCAGTATAAAACCGTTTGTTTGCACGTAATCATCGCGCCGCGTCTCTTGCCGCCCGCGATTTCAGTTATTTCGCCCGGTTATTTCGATCGTTTCGGTCGGTGCCGTTTTCAGTTTCGCTTCGCTTGCACGCCGCGCGGAAACGTTAATAGATTTCGGTTGTTTCATAATTTCCAGCCACGTTGCACCGCGCCCGGGGGTAGGGGTTGGAATTAGTTGCGCGGAATTACGTAGACGCTTCCGTGCGGCGGATCTCGCGCCGGATATTTGCGCGACGCGAATTAAGAAGAATCGGATTAGACCGGCGTATTTTTGGCATTATCGGAAGAATTTCGTTGGACGGAGAGTAGGCAAGGATCTATGGAAAAAATTCGCCAGGATAGCGGGAAAAATTGGTCGGACGATCTAAACGGAAATCAAACGAGATCAGGAAAGGAATTCGTTCCGGGTCACCGTTCACCCCCTGTCGCGTTTCCATTTTCCCGAGGCAAACAGCTTCCCTTTCAGGCACACAGCAGCTCCTTCGCGAAACTTTGAACGTTCCGCGTCTTCGTGCTCTGGAAACGCACTCCCCGTCTGAATAATTCAGCCAGCTCGCAGTCGAAGGATAGTCGAAGACATTTCGCGTCGGGGACGAGGCGGACAAAGGCCGACGTCGCGAGTTTTTCCGCTTTCCAATAAGCGGTCGAACGATCGCCGGCCCCCGGGCTCTCCAGCCCGTTAATAATTCCGAACCGGCGCTTATCTCGATTTAGCATGATATATCACGTGCTTGCGCACGGAACAAGCGGCCGGTAATTTATTCGCACGCGTACACACGGCCACCGAGCCACCCACTCGCCGACGCGCGCGCAGCGAGCGTGCAATCGGCGACTTTTCTTCGCCCGACGCGCGCGCGTTCCAGCGACTTTTGTCCTCGGCGTTCCTCTCTTGCTCGGGCGCGAAATTAGCGATCGCAATTAGTCGCGGCTGTGGAGCGTGGCTGGCAACCGAGCACGAGCTTTCTTCCGTTGTTTCCCGCGATCTAGCCGCGGGCTCGTGCACCCAGATTGTTTCCCTCGCCTGTGTTCCCTTCCGTTGTCCCCCCATTGTCCCCTTTCTTCCTGCCTCCCTCTTTTTTTCCTTCGCTACCCCTTGTGCTCTACTTTTTCCCTTTTTCTTTTTTCTACTACGCCTCGGTTTGCTGTTTGGCGCTCTGTACTCGGGGCGCAGACGGATCTCGCGTAGACGGAAACGCGCGGTAGAATCGGTTATTCCGGGGTCTTTATGTTTCTACGCGCAGTCGTGTCTAGGTTATCGAATTAAGTAACCAGAGATGATTAAGTCGTCGTTGGAAAATCTCGCAGCTGGAAGAAACTGAAGCTGTAATTTTCCTTCCTTTCGCGAGTAACGACGAAAGTGCAAGGTTGTTCGCGTTCTCTTAGGCATATGCGGAGAGTGCCATTTGGAGGAGCGAATTTTCACTTGGTAAATACGTTAAATACGCGCGCCATATTCTCTACCGATTCCGGTGCAAGTTTGGTAATATCCGGGAGAGGGACGTAATATTCTTCTTGGACGTGGCGTAAGGTAACGTCGAAGTGTTAAATACCTTCGTTAATCGGTCCCGGGAACAAGCCGTAACCCGAAAATCGAAGCGGTCACGGGTTCGCTCGCAGGTCTCGGTAATTCCACTTCCAAAGTAGAATTAACCTTCGCCCCCCGGACCGTCGTCTTAATCACAGTTCTCCAAAAGTCAACACACCCTCGCAGACAAATCCCGCGACCGGAACATCGCGCAAAGCACCTCGATGATCTCGTAAACGTCACGATCCATACTCGCCCTTCCCCGTTCAATCGTATTCCGATTTCCTCCCCCGGTTTCTCCCTCGTCGCTCACCCTCCCTTTCTGCCCTTTCTTCCGACCGTACACGCTCATTGTGCCACCCTATTCGTTCCCCTCTCTTCGCCACTTTCTCTTTCTTTCTTTCTTCCTTCCTTTCTTTCTTTCCTGCACCCCCTGCGACTAGTCACGCGCGCGTGCTCCACCCGAGGGCGACGTCACCCCCCGGACAAATCGCTACGCGTGTTTACGCTAAATCGCTGGAGAGAACGAAGGATCGCGAGGACTCGCGATGGCCGTCCGCGAGAGGGAGCCATCGATGTAAGTCGAGCTTCGACCTGGTCTCGTGTACGCGAGTTTATCCGGATTAAGACGACCTCGTGTCGCCTCGAATGCCATCGAGCACCCTCCACGCGGACGCTCCTTGTACTTGGAACACGCGTTAATCCGACGCGCGAGGGTTGCATTAATCGCGGCAGGCGACGCCGGGATTGGATGGAGATTGTTCCAAGTTGTTCCCGAGGTGGCGGTAGTTCTGAGAGGCCTGGGGATGTTATGGGATGTGGAATGTTAATCGCGAAGGTCCTGATGGAGGTAAGTCATTGGGTATTTAGTATACGGGAATGGGGTAAATGTGTGTCGCGAGTGGGAAATAAGATTGATACTCCACCCTCGGGTAACTGATTTTGGGTCAGGTTTAATTTCTGCCTTACAAATAGTGTTGAGATTATTGGGATATTGATTGAATACAATGTATATAAAACGAAAAAGCGTATTGCTCTGTAATTTATTTGAGTGTAAACGGCACGGTGGTCTTATTACGACTGACTACTGAATGTCTAATGACTTCCGATGGGCTGTCATTTGTGAACGACGGATGGCGTTGTTGTTTCCTTCCTCCAACACATTTTATAATTAAATTGTCAATGTAACTCGCGAAAGCGTTAATTTCGATGACTCCCGTGAATTCAGTAACTGAGTTCTTCGTTTTTTACTCCACATTTCCTGCTTTTTCGTTCGCGTAATTCTGTCGCGGAATCCACGAGTGGTGTTTCCTGGAATTGAGTTTGGAAGTGGAGAACGGCTCGTATTAAATCGCGGTTCTTTGACGGAGACCCGTCCAAAGGAGCTGCTCTGTTTCAGCGGCCCTCGCGGGAAGAAAACGGGAGAAAATTCGGGGCGAACTTTCCGAGACGTCCTCGCGCAAGATTCGTGAAGCAGCGCGATCATAATAGCACGCGATAAATTCAAACGATAGTTATCCCATCTCATTTTCCCCTGCGCAACGTTCCCGTCTTCTAAACACAGGGCCAAAGTAAATCTTCGTGTTCCGCTGTAACTCACGGTAGCCCGGGATTGTTCCATTAAGTAAAAGCAGCGTGATTACGGCACAGTCCATTAGTACCGTTTCTGGAGAACGTCTTAAGGTTGATCCACGCCCGCCGACTCCGCGCCGTTGCAACTACGAAACCGATTTCCCTGTCGTGGAATAATTCCAGCGTCCATCCAACCACCGTTCCGCGTCCGTGGAATCGATGCGACCTGCACGAGAGGTAACCCGAAACGGGAGATCCCCGTTCGCGATCACGACGAAGCGTCGACAGAAGTTAATCCCGGGGACAAGACGGAAAGGAAACAGATCCCCCTCGTCGCGATTTATTTACACCGCGCCAGGTATCGGTTTCTTAGACGCGTAACCAACCGATTCGGAAGCTAGTTTACCGTTACAGGCCGCCCTTGCACGTGCATCGGGCACGTCGCGAGGCATCGACGACGTCTCTAACCTCGTTCCCGTGGTTGGATCCGATTTCGCGTTCGAGCGGATCGCCGGTGATCGACCGTCGGAAATCCCATACGTTCCCGCGAGGATCCTCTTCGACGACGATCCACTCGTTCTCCGACCGCCTTCGTGCAACCCGACCATCCTCCGCGATCATATTCATCCGATCCTTACCGGTCTAGCCAGCTGCTCCTCCAAGCCTCCGTAACAATCACCTCACCGGCGTTAGTCCGACGATAAAGGGCTGGAAAATTGGATCCTTCGAGTGCGAGTCCGCGTTGTTAATTCGAGTGGATTTTAATGAGCGTTTCGATTATGGGCGTGGGCCGTGTTTCAGGGTTACTTCGGTGTGTTACTTCTGATTCGTCGCAGAGCAATACTCCAGCGAGGCTAAGACTGGTGGAAATTTCTAGGGGTGAGATAAGGGGGGAAATTTCTTTCTAAAGATAGTCTTATAAAATAGAACATCTAGTTCCACTCGAAGTGGGGCCCCATTGTATTTGTATTAAATATAGTACAAATTAAAAAGCTACGCACTTGATCAAACAATTCGATCCTCTGCTACTTCCTCGGAAATAATTCTACGCCATTGTGATGCACGCAAACGCGGTATAAAATAAATAATAAAACCGTTTCTATTATACTTTGACACACCACCCCGACGCTCCCATCGACGATCATCTACCGATCAACCTGCTCCGTTAATCACCAACCACTGCCAATCTCACGAACCCTGTTGGAATATAATATTCGTTTCTTTTCAAGGCACCACCGCTGTACCCCATCAGCGCTGGAATCTTGGCCGCGCACCGGACTTTGATTACTCCTTCGTACCACCCGGCGCACCACCCCGCAGGAAATAACTGGTAAATAAGACAAGGCAGCGGAAGTGGCCGGCGCACGCAAAAGAGCGGGCACGCGTCTGATCTCGCAACGGCGGAAGGAGGTTCGGCATTCGCGGAAGAAGGCGCAGCCTCCGGCGTTCTCTCCGGCCTCTACCCAACACCGCCACCTCCGCGTCTCCGGCAGAGGCAGCGGCGTCGCCGCCACCACCCCCGACGACAAGGGGATGAAGAAGAGCGACGCTATCGAAGCGAGACGTGTATATATGTATATATATAGAGGTGCGCGCACGTCGGCAAGTTCAGTCGTCTACCGCGTGCCGAGCGGCGAGGATCGTGCGCTGCCAACCCTCCATTGCGAATTCCCCCCTCGGCTTCCTTCGTTTCGTTGTCGATCGCGCGCACGGGGGTCCGCGGCCGGTCACGTGTCCCTCTCCGTCTCTCTTCCTCGCGCGAACGCGGCACGCTCGAGCGGAAGCGCAGCCGACCGTACCCGCCGCGCGGATTCGTCATGTAATTTCGAGCTGCGACCAATTAACGCCTCTTTGGTCTCCTCTCTTTCTTTTTCTTTCCTTGGAAAAAGGGAAAAAAGGACAATATCGATTCGGATTTTCTATTTTTATTTTATCCTTTCGTTAATTTCTCTTTTCTCCCGCCTTCCGCTCGAACAGAGGTCGCGAAGATGGACACGAAATTCCGAGGAAGATTTCGGAGCGGGTAATCGAGAATCGGGAGGATCGAATGATCGAGGCGTAAGGTGGTTTTATGTTCCTTCGGTATATCGGTGGTCGAGGGCAACGGTTCAGTGAGATGTGAGCCGAGGATGGAGCTGAAGATCAGCATACTGCTTCTGGCGCTTCTACGCCTCGCCAGCACCCTCGAGAGTAAGGATGATTTATTTTACCCTACGACTTATGGTCGGTAATAGACAGCAGCCGGTGTCTGGCCCGGTTCGGCGATAAATTTTTCCACGCTAGACTTACGAGTTCTTGGTAAACAGAGCTCCTGGCTCGAGGGCCGAAGTTTGCGATTCGACAGCCTCGAGTTGGGCTACGCTCCTTCCTCCATGCGCCAGAATTCCGGCTAGCTGTTCGATTGTTACGAAGTTGCGCGTGTTTGCACGGTCGCGAACTTTTCGCGCGTCTGCGTTATGTTTCCGCGAACTTTGTTTATCGCGAAGAGCCTCGGTATGGTTGAAACAGCGCTCGAGGTACGAAACTTTTTCGACTATCGATGCATCGCGGGTCTTCCGAGATTCTTCGAAGACACGATCGGTAAACCAACCAGGGAAGACGCGAAAACGCGCGAGCTAGAAATTTAATAAACGTTTCGTCGCGTTTGCACAGGCCTGACGCGAAGATTAACACCGATTAACGGGGGTTTCATTGCGAAAGTTGAGAGAAATCCTATCGCGTTTATCTTCGGAGTTGAACGTCGAACAGCCTCGAGGATTAACGCGTAATTAAAACCCACGCGGGATGCGAATCGAGCGATATTTCTGTGCCGATAATCGCGAAAATTCTGTTTAAAAATTTCATCACGTACTACGTCCATGTTCCATTGTTCCACCGCCAAATAGGCGCGAAGATCATCGCGTATGCAAACTCGCGCGGAATGCAAACGAAGCAGCGCGATATCGTCGTCGATACCGTTATCCACTACACCGGGGGTAATCGTTTCGAAAAGAATAAATTCGCAACCGAAAGTCGCGCGGTTCTCCGGCGAGCAGAGCCGGAAGACGCTTCTCGAGGGCCGATT
The DNA here is from genome assembly GCF_001483705.2 of Eufriesea mexicana. NCBI lineage: Eukaryota > Metazoa > Arthropoda > Insecta > Hymenoptera > Apidae > Eufriesea > Eufriesea mexicana. The sequence goes on along the minus strand of NW_016908322.1, from coordinate 374,251 downwards.
CCGGTGTTGGCTGTCGACCAGAGGGAACGGCGCGGCGTTCAGCGGGCCAGCTCTCGGAGCTTCGGGCAGGTTAACAACTGGCGCGAAAAGTTGAGAGCGTCGCGTTGGAAGTGTCCGCGTCTGAACAGCCCCCCGGGCCACGACAGAGATAAATTCGCGGGGCGAATTTACGCGTGCAACGTTGATATTCTACAAAGCCCCGGCTCGGGATCGTGACATGTTTTCCCGCTAGCGTGACAGCGGGGGTAATCGTCTCTCGGTTTACTGCCTCGAGTCAAACAAGAGTCGCGATCGCCTAGTCGTGCCGGGTAATAAAGTTCTGGCTCTGACTTAGCGTGCACGCCGGGAACGAACTAAGAGGATAAAAGAGAAAGATGGGAACCTTGGTATGACGCCGGGTGTAAAGACCAAGGGATCCCCTGAGCGGAGCGGATCCCGCTGACTGATACACGACGTAAAATCCCGTACGCATCGTTAAACCGGGGCTTTACCGTTTCCATCGCGCGACGTCTAAATTTACCAGTGGCCAGAATCGCGACGCGCTAGCCACAGGGACGAGCGAAACGTCCGATCTCTCGGGATGAGGCGTCGTTCGGCTTGTTAACGGGGCCACGACGATCGGGGAGAAACGGCTCGTTTGCCTCGCTGAATTAACCCTTTGCACTCTATGCCGATGCTAGTTGACCGGGGCGTCCGATCTTTATCGGCCATTCGCGGAGTAACGCGTCGCGTTGTCCAAATCGTGGCACGGGCGAACGCGAGTGCTCTAAAATCGAAGGGGAAGGCGTGGGTGAAATGACCGCGAACGATTCGGGGTTTTTCGTGCGTTCCGGGGGCAAGATTTACGACGTTGCGTGGAAAAATTAAGGGGATGGCGGTAGAATCGGAGTGGTAATTAATTCGTAGGAATCGATGGACGGTTATAGCGTCGTAATGCTCGTTGATGGATTACGCGATCGTGTCTCTATCCTGATAATTGGGTTACGGAAGAAAACACCGGTTGATTCGCAAATGACTCCGCTTTTGACCTCGAGAATTGCATGAAATTAGAACCGTTTCCGTCTTTACACACTCCCTCGTCGTTTGCTCTATTCCCTTTCAGCCTTTGCTTCTTCCCACATTTACGGCGGCCAAAGGTAACCGCGATCACTTATTCATAGCTCGAAGGAAGTTTCCCCGGCTTCCTATAATTAGATTAATCATTCAACTGCCACTTTCGCCGCGGTGGGCGTCGGAAGGTTTGCCTTTTTGCTGATTGCACGGGAGATCGAGTCGGATAGAGATTCGTCGCGTTGTAAATCTCGCGTAAATCTAGCGTGGATCTCGTATAAATCTCATCCCTTGGTTGCAGGCACGAAGGAGGAGGAGGACGCGGAGGAGGACGACGAGGAGAATTATCCCGTGGACGACTACGACTACGGCGACTACGAGACCGCGACCATAACCAGCGATATCGATCTTATCGCCGGTGGCTCTTTGCCGATCTTCCTGGCGGAGCCCGTCGACGCGTTCGTGGTGAAAGGGAAGCCTGCAACCCTTCATTGCAGCGCGGCGCACGCTCTGCAGGTACGAGAAGCCGATCTCGAACGCGTAACACCGGTAAACCCTCGCGCGGTTCTGCTTCAAAGCTTCAAAGAACGTGGAAACGGAAACTCCGCGTGGCCCGATTTCAGCGTGAAAATTGAAAATTGCCGCGATTCATCAGAGCCATCTAGCCTCGGCTACGGAACAGCCTACCGAGACCTCTTTTGCATGCCGGAACAATGGCATCCGCGAGATAGGAACGTCGAAGGGCCGTAACAAAGGACCGAGTAGCCGTCACTTTTCCAACGAAAGGCTTTTGGCTCGCGGATTCCGTGTTTCACGCGTACGTGGAGCAGGCTCGGTCCAAGTCATTTTCCTCTCCACCCTTATTAACCACTCGACCACCGTCGTCGTCGCCGCCACCACGTGGACAACCGTGGCTCCTGGCCCTTTTCACGCGCCGCTAATTACCCGCCACCTTATTCCGGCCGCTGCATTGCAGGTGTATTTTCGCTGTAACGGTGACCGGGCTGAGCGGTCGCAGCACCAGGATTTTGTCGACCCTCGTACCGGAACGAGGGTCGTCGAGGTCGAGTTGAACGTGACGAGGAACGAGGTCGAGGAGTACTTCGGCAGGGAGAGGTTCAAGTGCGAGTGCGTGGCATGGTCGGGACCAGGTCAGATTCGAGGGCAGCCCGCCACGGTTGAGGTCGCTTGTAAGTAGAGAACACTCCAATCTATCCGTTCGGTACTCTCTCTTTTCCTCTTTCAACTTTCCCTCGCGAGTCCTCCGTCCTTTTCCTCTATACCGCCGATGCTCCGTTCGTGCACCCCGGTCCCTGGGTCTTCGAGATTACGTTTCGCGTCTCCACTCGGGTGCAGAAACACGAGTATTGTACGGATTCTCTCTTAGGTATTCGAAGAAACGAAATTCCGTAATTTTGTTTATAAAGATAAATTACGCGAATACGTAGCGTACATAAAAATTCGTAGTTCACCGCGAAGGAGACAGTTAGTCATCCTGGAAATATTAACGCAGAATTATCAATCCTGTTTCTCCTCGGTATTGCTTTATAACTTTTCACAAAGCCGAATCACACGAATCACAGACACCGAGTAGTTAGTTCCCGAAGGGAGTACTTCGCGAGGGGGACAGTTGGTCATCCTCGAAATAATAAATCTGTTTTACCCCAATCTAGCCGATTCCTCGACTTTCCCCACGGTAGTCCTATCTCTCGCTCTATGAATATATCGCCGACTCATCGTGGGGAGAAGAAGAATCGGTCTGACAGATCCTCCCCTTCGATTAAACCGTACACATCGGACATCTCTGGCTGCAGATTAATTCCCAAAGAAATCAACTCCTTTCACTACCAAATTATACCTGCAGCTATACGCTTGGAAAAAGGATAGGACAAAAGGGGAACCGGAGGCTAACCTTTTACCACTCCGTCTAGCTGGTTCATTAAAGCTAGGATGTTACGATGCAATTAAACCGGAGGTTCATCGAGTAATAGTCTTCATAATTCAGGTCGTGCAACGTCGAAAGGAAACGGGGGAAAAAGGAAAACGAGAGAGGAGAGGAGAAAAATAAAAACACGCGTCGAGGGTGAACGGGGAGCGTGGGTGGAAGCGAATTAACGCGCGATTGTAGCGCGTATTCATGGGGATAGCGGAAGAGGGGGCTTAGGCCGAACGGTGGTCGAAGAGAGAAAACGGCCGGGAGCGACTAGCACCTGGAATCGGTCATAAAACGTAACTTCATTAACCCGATTAGCACCAGCCGACTCTCGAACGGGGGTTTTCGAGATACCCGCCGCGAAATTCACTCCGGTAAGCTTCGCTGTCGACGAGGGTTAGCCCGGTTGCGGCGCGAGGGATGCCGCGTCCGCTTGTTACCACCGGATATCTCGTGACGCGTAAACCGAGCCCAAAATCTAATCGATATTCTATTGCAAAGCAAACAGCTGTGAATACAGAATCGACGTGCTGCCTTTCGATCACTCCCCCGTTCGATTTCTTCCTATGGCGGCATTTTTTTTCCCCCGCTTTTTGTCCCTGCTTCCTTTTTTCGCGCACGAGGATGAGGTCGAATAGGGGTATTGTTGGCATGCAAATTGGAATGGTAACCGCGGTGATGCGAGACGCGTGACAATGCGACTCGACTTTTGACTTTCGGGCCTAATTTTCGCGTGTTCGACGCTTCGATGCCGCGGATAGCCTAGATTTTTCTCGCAAAACTTTCATGACACGATATGCAGGTGTGGGTGAGGAAAATATACAGCACGCGTATGGATAGTGTAAAGCTTTGCAGGAAATATACAACGAGAACTATGTTTGCAACAGTTATCTCTTATTAATAGCCAACTATTATGGAACTTGCCGGTTAAATTTGGTACCAGGGGTTGGAAATTTTTATCTCTTCGTTCTAAGTATTTTCTTCCTCGTTTCCCATATCGTCGCGAGAAGTTGCGACTGCATAGCAGAGGAACTTGGACTCGTTAGTTCATCTATAATGAGGGAAACCTTGAAACACGGATAAATACTGGAGAAATCGAAATTCATCCCCCAAAGCACGGAGACAAATCACACCCCTTCGGATCGAAGCGGTCAACACTGTCGTCTGAAAAGCATCCTCCGAAGAACCTCTTCTCCCTCCACTTTTTCTTCGACGACTGGTTTCGCGTGCTTGTATCCAGCGGATAAAGTCGAAGTGGCGCTTTCCGTGGACGGAAGTTGAAGAGTCGAAAGAGCAATTTTCGCACAGACGCGTCGCGGTGCGCAAACACGCGGGAGACAAACAGGACGTAGAATTAAATCCGTATTTGCGAGCAAACAGGAAACGGACGTGCCTTCGAAATTGAATACGCGGCAATATCGATCGCCGAGGCGTTTAGGTCGCGGAACATGGCGCCGTTCCGCGTCGCGATCCTCCAGCTGAGGAAACCTTTGTCGGATTAATCCCGCGGTAATTTCGTAGCCTCCTGGACGACGATTCGCCGCGAGTACGCGGCTTTAGGTCGACGGCAGAAATTCCTCGAGAACACGCGAGCGCGATTCCGAAGAAAATCGTGGAGCGAGTTACACCGGGAAGCTATGGCAACGAATATTCCATGATTATACATAAATCCGTGCAGTCCCTTCGCGATTCGTTTTCGCGTACTGTGCCGCAGCAGGGGGATCCAATTACCACTGGCAGTACGGATAAATTAATTAAACCTAACGATTCGACGTAACAGGCTACCCGCGAATCGTGCAATTTCCGCTCGTACGAACGTACCGATGATCGCGATACCAGGACGAACGCGAACGTAACGCGAGCCTGAGCTTCGCCTGATCGCTCGTACTTGCCATTCACGAGCCATACGAAAAGCACGCGTGTCCCGATAGAGACACCGCATCGAGGTGAAAGGTAGTCTAGACACGCAGAGTGCAAGAATGTAACCGGTGCATCAGGTGCGCGCGTCGTTGCTTACGGCTAGCCCTCCGCCGCGTCACAAAAGCGGCTATTTTTCCGCATATCCGCGGCACGCGGAATAATATGGCGCTGGCCGGCACGAATGGCAACCCTCGGTGGCCACGGATCGAGCAAATCTTTTTCTGCCTTTCCTGACCGGTGCAGCCGTGGCTCTGCTCGAGTGCCGAGCATAGAGACGCGGACCATGAAAGCACCCCTGCATTTATACACACGCCCTAATATCGCTGAGTGCCCTGCTCCCTCGCTGCTGTCTCCCCGCGCCCTTCCTCTGTCTCGTCGACCTCTCGTGCCTCGTATTTCCGGGCGAATATTAAAAAAAGCCCACCGGTGCTCCTCGTGTACAGACCTGAAGAAGCACTTCCTGTCGCCGCCGTACTCGTTGCCCGTGGAGGCCGGCCGGAACGTCGAGCTGCGCTGCACGCCGCCGCTAGGGGTGCCACCGCCGAAGGTGTACTGGCTGAAGAATGGCTCGCCTCTCGAGACGATCGCCAGCTCCACGCCGGCTTCCTCCATCGCGGACAGCATCCCCAACGACGTGATGTCGGGCAGCAACTTCGTGCAGACCGGCGACGGACACCTGATACTGGGGAAGGCCGAGCTCAGGCACCAGGGGAATTATTCCTGCGTCGCTGAGAACATCGCTGCGAGGCGGGTCAGTGAACCGGCCGTGCTGACGGTTTACGGTGAGACCTCTTGCGGATTCCGTGGGACCCGTCGTGCATGAATATTGCATCGGTCGTGGATCCTGCGTAATTAGAAACGATGATCGCGTATCGAGGGATAATTAAGCGTAACGCGGATACCGGCGTAGAGGGGATGATGGAATGAGCCGGCGTAGACAATGGGGGAATCGGTGGCGCGTCGCGTGAGAGATCGTAGTCGACGGTGAAGTTCCGCATAAAGGACCGATGCTAATTGTTGCTTTTCAAGGAGTTTAACGAGATTCGCGCAATCCCGTTCGCTCCTGTCGAAACTCTCGTTACGTTCCGCTACGCTCATTGTCGGTCCCGGAACTTCCTAATCGTCCATCCCATCTGTATCGCACTTGCCTTCGCGAGCAGAGTAAATACCAGTTATACTTTATCATTGTTAACGCGTCCGACTACCCCAGCTAGTCTAAGTCCCCCGTCTAGTCTCGTTGCTTCTCTCGCCAAACGCGCGACACCCGTTCCCCGACCGATTCTGGATTCGTTCCCAGTGAACGGCGGGTGGTCTTCCTGGTCCGGATGGTCGGACTGCAGCGCCCGTTGCAGCCGAGGTGTACAAAAGAGGACGCGAACCTGCACGAATCCCGCGCCCATGAATGGAGGTCAAGCCTGTCCTGGTTCAGCCACGCAGAGGGTCGAGTGCAATCCTTCCTGTCCCGGTAAGCTCGACGGTACCGGCCAATTACAAAACAATTACAACGATAGCACGCGTTGCACGTATATACCGGCTAGCCTCTCTAACTCGAAACAGTCTTGTTCCTCGTTCCATCGACGAAACGATCAAAGACGAGCGTCGTCCAAAGCGTACACAACACCGAGATGTAATCGTTTCACCGTTGCCGAGGGTACATCTGATAACCGAGATTTAATCGGGATTTTCAAGTTCACCCGTTGCTTTCAGCGGTCGACGGCAGATGGTCAAGCTGGTCCTCCTGGTCCGCATGCGGTCCCGATTGTTCCAGAGTAAGAAGGAGATCCTGCAACGACCCCCCGGCGAGCAATGGTGGTCGTCCCTGTCAAGGCAAGGACGTCATCGTCGAGTCTTGTTCCGCGGATCGATGTAATGGTGAGCTCCAGCTGGGTTCTTGCCTCCTTTTTTCTCCTCCCATCTTCTCCGTAGTTTCCTTCCTCTTTCCTCCCTCTTTGTTTCACTTTATTTCTCCTTTTATTTCGTCGTGGCCCGTGACCAGGCCAGCGGCGGACAATTTATTACGAGCGAACGGACTTCCCTTGTCCGGCGTCGCGTCCGATGATCGTCGTTCGCGGTCGCATGCGTGCCGCAGAGATACGATTTAAATTAATAATGACTCGCAGAAAGGCCACGATCCTCTATTTGGCTGACCCGGCCTGGCCCGGTCCGGCCCGGTCCCGCCGGAACGTTGCATTGTAATCTTCTTCGATTAACCGGTCATTGGACGCCGCAAATATTCCCATTGTTCAATGACAGACGTAACATCGTCCGGAGAGATTAGATTAAATTTTTCGAGGATGCATCGTGGAGATGGAACGCGACGGATTAAGGACGACCGCGCACCGTTGGCCGTTCAGCTTGTTAACGTTGCGGATAAGGCGGTCGTGCCCCGCAGATTTTCTCAGATCACGTTTATTCTCGTAGAGTAAGTCACTTTTCTTCCTCCCGTGCTATCGCATGCAGCTCTCGGACAGGACGGACCGCGAGTCTTCAAGGAAGGTAAACGCCACTGCGCATTTCGAAACAGTTTGTCCGGTAGGCAGCTGATTTGAGAGCATGTCGTTTGTCTGGTCACAGCAACTAGAGCGATCGATCACAGGAACATACTGGCCCTGTGGATCACACTGAGCCTGGCGGCGATCATACTGGCGGTCACCACGATATTCTTCGTTCGACTGATGCGCCGAAAGGAGAGGATGGAGGCGCTCTACGGGGTAGCCAGGTTAGACTTCCGTCGTCCGGGTGATCTAGCCAAGTCTGTGGTTTCGAAGAACGATCGTTCGGTTCTTTCGGTGGATAGGCGGTTGGAGCAGGTGATAGACGAGTCGAACGCCGCTAGGATGCCTAGGTAAACGATCCTCGAGGAATTAAACCCCGATCGATCCTTGTCCCCCCGTTGAAAGTCTCTCTGACGATACGCAGATCTTGCTCGGAGCACCATTACGACGTGCCACAGCTTTCGCTGCCGTCCACCACCAGACCATCGCCCAGTTCTTCCGTCGCCAGGTCCTCCTGCAGGAACTCCCAGCGTGGTAGAGGCTTATCGGATAACGAGGAGGGACGATCATCCCGTAAGCAACGAGTACCATCAACTTGAACACCGTGATCGAGCAACGGATAAGTCCTGGTAACATCTGGTCTTTAGGGTCCACCTGCCAGGCGAACCAGGAGAGCAACGAGGACGACGACGAGCACGATGACGAGGAAAGGTTCGGGGAGGACAACAGAAACCACGAGGACTCTGGTGGATTCGTCGTGAGGGCTATGGTCGACGAGCAAGGTGCGCTTCTGGTGGTCCCCGAGGTCGGAGTGTCGATGTCCATACCGGAGGGAGCCATCCCTCGCGGAAGAAGATACGGTTTACACTTGGCTGTTCTCGGAGACGACGCCCTGAGACCTGGTCTGCCACCTGGTCTGACGTTGCTGTCAGCGGTGGTGGCATGCGGGCCTAATGGAATCGACCTGGTGAAGCCTGTGATCCTCCAATTCGAACACTGTGCCGAACTCAGGACTGGCAACTGGGAACTGAGCCTCTGGTCCACGGATCTCGATCTGGAAACTCGATCCAACAACTCGTCCAGCTCCTCCACCAATTCTAGCCTCACCTCCACGTCGATGTGGAGAAAGATTCTGACATTGGGCGGCGAACCTATCAATCTCCCTGGTCAACCGTTCGCGCAACTCGATCACTCAGGGGTGTTCCTGGTGACCGAAACTCCTAGCGTCTACGCGGTGGCTGGAGAGAATTCCGTGGTGGCACCTGGATTGGCGGTAAAGAGGATCTGCGTGGCTGTGTTCTTGTCTCGCGAGAGGGATCACATCAGGTGTCACCTGATGGAAGACACGAAGGCTGCCTTTAAGCTCGTGGTGGATCAGGTTAACGTTCGGTCCATGTTTCCAATTGCTGGATTAAGTCTCGAACATCGAACTCTGTTATCTCGATTTTTTTAAATTATCCATGTCGATTCGTACAGGAACGTCGATTAGGTGGCTCCCGGATCGAGCACGGAGCGTTAGGCTTCAGAGCTGGTGGTTCTCATCTTCGGATCGACCTGGAGGATAGAGAAAGCGGGTTCGTTGAGCGCCAGGAGGTGCCGCATCGACGAATCTGGTCGTCGGCGAGAACAAGCGTGAGAAGATCCTTCAGAATCGAGAAAACCGTCGGCGATCTGAGGCTTAGCTTCGAGCTACGAGCCTGTCAATGCGGTTTCGAAGAGCACGCGCTGTTCCTGAGAATCGACCTGGATCTGATGAAGAGAAACGGTTCTGGCGGAAAGAGAACCACGAAGTCTGAGTCATCCATCGTTTTGCGTGGGAAGAATTCGACCAGGTCGACCGAATCGGTCGTTCCCAGACCATTCAGGTATCACTCGGACCCCTTTTCTACCTATTTCGTCGTACATCGCGTAGGTCATTAACAACGAGCGATTTCGTTCATTGAAGATTCTCCAAAACGCTAAGAAGACAGTTGTGTCAGTGTCTCGACCCGCCAAGCGTGCGGGGTAACGACTGGAGAATGTTAGCACAAAGACTTCAAGTAGATCGGTGAGAGTTGATCTTCTACATTCCGTCAGCTAGAATAAGTCGCGTAATCGAACAGGTTCCTAATTTTACGCAGGTACGTTGACTATTTCGCGACGAAAGCCAGTCCAACGGAGCACATCCTGGACCTCTGGGAAGCGAAACACCAAGAGGGTACAGCCCTCGCGGATCTACTTAACCATTTAAGACTGATGGGACGCGTGGACGCTGCCAACGTCCTCGAGAGTCGCCTAGGTCCATGGATCTGAGCCCCTCCGATCGTCACTGCCCATTAAGCAACCCGTCGTTTACAATTTTACAGTGTTTTGTACATATAAGAGAACCGAAGTCTATATTACGAATAAGAGGAATCGATGTAGAATCACGTTGTATAGGGACAACGACCGTGTTTGTACATAAAGTTCGTTTATAGCAAACGTTGACTCTGACTCCATTACAACCTTAAAACTACCCGGAACGCATCATGTATAACGCGCGACGACTTTCGTACACCCATTTCTTCGTCTTCCTCGACTTACCGAAGGTAAACAGCCACGTTATTCGCAACCACTTTCCATTACAACCATTCCCAAAGTACCGGTTCAACGACACCCGCCCACCACGCACCGAAACCCCGAGCCCCGGCCATCAAATCGAACATAACAGCAGCCTAGGCGCAGAATCCAAGTCGTTCGCCGTTCTGGTCCACCGAAGATCCCCGAGATCTCAGTTCCGCAACAATGCCACGCTCGTTGGAAGAACGGAAGTAGCGGACGAGGCTCACCGGGCCAATTTGCACCTGAATACCAGCGGCTACGTTCCCCGAAGCGATCGTGAGGCCGGTGCCAGCAGAATGCAGTCGCGAGTGCATTTAGCCGGCCATTTGGCTGCCATTCGAACGCGTCGTATCGCGGCGCGAGCATTTCAGCCTGGGCTTCTACTATCGTCGTATCGCGTCCAAGAGCAAGGATGCGTGGGATGCTCGAAACAATGGGCATTATCCAGCTAAACATGGGAGTGAGGGTCCTGGGATTCTGGCAGGCTTCGAGGAGCTATAGGTATGCGTGGATGCCAGCCCTCATATAGGTATGCATGTATCCCTTTGCCTTTCCCCCATCTTCCCCTCTTCGCTCCCAATCCTCTTCCAAGGATGGTGGACCGAGTGGAGGGGCGACGTTTAATCACGGTAGGCCGCTGGTGGTAATTCCGTCGGACAATGGCTGTTGACCTGCGTCGTTCAGGGGTACCGGCTACTCTTTCGCGCTAATACCGTGAACGCGGATTTGTCGGTGGCTCGACGTCGGCCAGGTGACTGTTTTCTTCTTTTCCATACAAAACTACCGAACCGGTGCGAAGGAAATGATCGATCGTGAGAGCCGAACGATGTCACGCTTCGGTTTCGATTATCGGCTGTCAATCGTATCCGGAATGGTGATGGAAGAGCCAGGGTGACAGGTGCTAAACGTTATTGCTTCGTTTCGGCTCCGATACGCGTCGTAATCGACTTATTAGCAAGCGTATATGCGAGAGGTATAAATAGCTGTCGGACGATTAAAAATTCCATGATCGTTCTACCATAGCCACGTCCCGGAACGACGCTTATCCCGTTGGAACTCGCGGCGCGCCACCCCCCAAGGAATTAGGGGAAGCGCGGCTTCTCCGGTGCCATAACGTCTAATTCGAAATTGAACCGCGGTCCCGGTGCTAGCCGGCATGAATCTTCTCCGATATTAACCCATCGTGCATATCGCGGGCAAAATCGAGAAGGCAGGCGAGAGATTTCCGCGAGGCAAGCGCGGTCACGCGGCCCCGCGATAACGTCGTCGTAACGACGCGGTTATTGCCGCGCCGGCCGGCCATCGTATATGCATAATCCACGTCAGAGTCGCATAAATTCCACATCCAGAACCGTATTAATTTCCCGGACTAATCGCGATTGGGATCTACAGGCAATTACGAGAAGGATAGGCCAATCAGATTGGCGGGCGCCGCTTCGCTCGCTTCCGTTAACGCGGAAGGTCCGGTCACGCACACGCAACCCCCGGCCACCCCGCACGCTCCACCCTCTCGACGGCCATCGTACGACGCGTGCAAAACAGCCGGGAAGCACCACGAGGGTCAGAGCCGCCTGCCTTTATGAATCGTGCGGAGGTATCGCGATCGAGCCGTGGCTGAAATCGATCTCTCCCCGCCGCAGTCTCTCATCCGCGATTCCACCGTGTGAATAAATTATGCAACTAATTGCCGTAACTGCAGGCGATTATTGCTCGATCGTGTATGACTAATGTGTAAACGTTGCGCGAGTTCGGCTGATATATTTGACGAATAGCCGGTGCACGAGGGATTATCGGGTTTGGCTGGTAATTGGTTGATTAGGTGAGTGTCTTGCGCTACCTCGGGTTGTCTCGTGGTCGTGTGTCCTCCGTGGTTGGCTCTTCGGGGCAGTTTAGCCGGGGCTCGGTTTGGATTCGCGCGGTGTTTGGATTGGCGGTCGAGGGGTCGGTCTTGTTAAGGGAAATTCGGCTAGGACGAGTTTGATTTCCTTAAATCGATACACGCGGAGCCATTCGCCGGGCTAGTCATTTGACCCGAGTTTTGTACGTTCGATTCGTACCTTGAATGAGAATTAACGAGCGGCGGGGAAATTGCGAGCAGGGGATACCGGAATAAACGCAATTAGCATGATACCGTACGATACACGTGTGCGTAATATTAGAGGCCAGGGGTCTTTCGGATAATTACACGCGATCGGGAGGAAATAAAAGAGAATCAGCGGTATAAGGAACGGCGGATTGGACCATTTCGAGAGGGGAATGTTGCCGACACGATGAAAAGAAGATTCTAAAGAACGAGATCGAGGATTATTCCTCTCGCCAGGGTATCGTCTTCCTAACGAGCACAGAGACGTATTCCCGAGTCCAGCTCCCTCGATGCTTCGTGCTTTAGATGAATCGAGCCCTGTTCCTTCTTCGGCTCCTTTGTAGATGAAATAGAAACACGCAAATCTGCAATTCGGATGTAAAAATGAATAAGGGAAGATGAAAATATCGCGGAAAAGGGGAATGGCAAAAACGAAATCACGCGAATGACGCGAGGAGTAGTTAGACTAGTTAGACGGAAATAAAAAAGGGACAAAGTCGTCTCTAAAACGGCGTCGGAAGGAACCCGCGTATTTTTCCGCTGTCGTCCGGCCGGATTTTTGCCGCAGCGCGGAAACAAAAAGCGTGGCCGCATAGTTTCGAAACAATTCCGTCGTGGAATTCCACGACATCCGCGGCTAAAGGGCAGTAAATTTGCCGTGCATTTTGCACGCCATGCTGCGCGTTCAGGCACGTACAGTCTTAGCAAAAATCGAGGGAACGCGATAATTCTCCGACGATCGACGAATTCATCGAAGTCAAATTTCGAGATAACTTTACCTCCTTTAAATTCTAGTGCTACCTAATAATTTCCATGCAAATTAGACACCGTGTTCCTTAACCGAAAGAAACCAGATCCCAAGATTCCTAATTTTGTTTTACACTTCAGCTAGCTTAATATTCTTTGAATATTTAAAAACTCTCCATTATACTAAAAATTTCTTTTAATTAAATATTCAATTTCGCTTCGCGGAGTGAATATCGTACAGTTGGACGACGAGAAAAAGAAGCTTCCTCCCGAATGACTTTCAATATCCCAAGTCTTGGCGTGTCACGTATACACCCAGTCCTGTAGTAATCATAGCCAGAACCATCGAATAGCTGCAAGATCCCGAAACCCTGTTCCATCCACTTGAATCCTCTCCACGCACATAATCCGACCCTCCTCCATGAACAGTAGCCTCGATCTCTGCGGCGCTCGTCAGAATCTAAACACAGTCCCAATCTGCATACATTTTCTTACGGCGCGTTGCAGCAACGACGACGCCGTGGCAAGATCGTAAAGCAGTTCCCATCTTCGTCTCCTCCCCTCCGGTGACTTTACAAATTGCGATGCTGTCGGTTACAAGTCACTCCGCGCGAGAGCAGCCGGCGAGCGAACGTAAATAGCGCGCGTCTCGCGGCTACACGCTCGCGATCCCATTAAACCCGCTCGCGGGTACACGGTTGCGTCCTGTCTGTCGACGAATTTGCACCGTGTCCTACCCCTGCCGTCACCCCTCGTGCCCCGACGTATCGATGCGTCCCGATACGACGCCGCGCGGCGCCGCAGCGGATTCCTTGGCCACGGCGTCTAGCTCTCGACATTTGCATGCGAACCGCCCGGCTTTAATCCGCGGCCAGGCGCTGAATTATGCGTGTCGACCGATTTGCATAACGTTCGCGCGGCGCGAGTCCGATGAACGACGATTCCGCGGGAAAATTGGCCCCCAGGCCGGAATTAAATCCGCGGTTCGTTTAATTAAGCGAACTTTACAGCCACGCCACTCGTCGAGCTCTGTCCGACTCTTCTTCGTCGTTTCCACTTCGCCTTCGCGCGAACATCGCGCGTCGTAAAGTACACTAGCCGTAAAACGCGCGCGGATAGGCGTATTACATTCGCGTACGCGCGAAACGCTTGGTCGCATTACGAGAATTACGCGGAGGAATCGTTCAATGAACGCGGTTTGTAACAACGTTTGAATGAAAATAGTCTAGCATGGAATTTCGCGAAGATTCGAGTGTAAGAGTATATAAAAGTGTGCGAACTCTGATTACTCTGGTTAATCTGGATAAGATGACGTGAGTGACGAGCTCCTAACAATGATAACCAGAGTCTAAAAATTAAACGGCGATCCGCTGCAAAAATCGAGGGAACGCGATAATTCTCCGACGATCGACGAATTCATCGAAGTCAAATTTCGAGATAACTTTACCTCCTTTAAATTCTAGTGCTACCTAATAATTTCCATGCAAATTAGACACCGTGTTCCTTAACCGAAAGAAACCAGATCCCAAGATTCCTAATTTTGTTTTACACTTCAGCTAGCTTAATATTCTTTGAATATTTAAAAACTCTCCATTATACTAAAAATTTCTTTTAATTAAATATTCAATTTCGCTTCGCGGAGTGAATATCGTACAGTTGGACGACGAGAAAAAGAAGCTTCCTCCCGAATGACTTTCAATATCCCAAGTCTTGGCGTGTCACGTATACACCCAGTCCTGTAGTAATCATAGCCAGAACCATCGAATAGCTGCAAGATCCCGAAACCCTGTTCCATCCACTTGAATCCTCTCCACGCACATAATCCGACCCTCCTCCATGAACAGTAGCCTCGATCTCTGCGGCGCTCGTCAGAATCTAAACACAGTCCCAATCTGCATACATTTTCTTACGGCGCGTTGCAGCAACGACGACGCCGTGGCAAGATCGTAAAGCAGTTCCCATCTTCGTCTCCTCCCCTCCGGTGACTTTACAAATTGCGATGCTGTCGGTTACAAGTCACTCCGCGCGAGAGCAGCCGGCGAGCGAACGTAAATAGCGCGCGTCTCGCGGCTACACGCTCGCGATCCCATTAAACCCGCTCGCGGGTACACGGTTGCGTCCTGTCTGTCGACGAATTTGCACCGTGTCCTACCCCTGCCGTCACCCCTCGTGCCCCGACGTATCGATGCGTCCCGATACGACGCCGCGCGGCGCCGCAGCGGATTCCTTGGCCACGGCGTCTAGCTCTCGACATTTGCATGCGAACCGCCCGGCTTTAATCCGCGGCCAGGCGCTGAATTATGCGTGTCGACCGATTTGCATAACGTTCGCGCGGCGCGAGTCCGATGAACGACGATTCCGCGGGAAAATTGGCCCCCAGGCCGGAATTAAATCCGCGGTTCGTTTAATTAAGCGAACTTTACAGCCACGCCACTCGTCGAGCTCTGTCCGACTCTTCTTCGTCGTTTCCACTTCGCCTTCGCGCGAACATCGCGCGTCGTAAAGTACACTAGCCGTAAAACGCGCGCGGATAGGCGTATTACATTCGCGTACGCGCGAAACGCTTGGTCGCATTACGAGAATTACGCGGAGGAATCGTTCAATGAACGCGGTTTGTAACAACGTTTGAATGAAAATAGTCTAGCATGGAATTTCGCGAAGATTCGAGTGTAAGAGTATATAAAAGTGTGCGAACTCTGATTACTCTGGTTAATCTGGATAAGATGACGTGAGTGACGAGCTCCTAACAATGATAACCAGAGTCTAAAAATTAAACGGCGATCCGCTTGATCTGCGTGACGTTTACCTGGATACATTAATGCGTCCCTGGGCCCAAACAATTGTTTTCGTCGAACGCGTATGCGATGGCTTCCGCAGAACGCATATATGTGGCACCCGTCCGCTAAGGGTGAACAAAGAAGGCCCACCTTTAACCACTTGCGCTACCGATAAACACAGAGCCTCGTGTGCCAGAATAATCTAGTGTTTCCGTGACAATTGCCTGACGACGTATATACCAAGTTGTTAGCGATTCTGCGATAAAAGCATTGCGACGTGCGTGGCACGTCTTTCCAGCGCAAGTGGATAAAAGGGCAATTCTAGGAGTGGACCGCGGAGTTTTACGTGAGGGATGATACCGGCGTGTGAATATCGCATCCAACGGAATAAAATACAATCGGCCACCGAGTTATGGACTCGTTTTAATCCAACCCTCTCTTCTCCTTCCCTTACACGATGAATAAGTAACGGACTATGAAATTAAGACCGATTCCCTGTCACGCTATATAATCCGCCCAAGTGTTTCGGTTTATTCCGAAATATCCGATAAGATCAATTTTTTATCTAAATCGCTGGCTCATTTCATATTAATAAGACCATTTGTCTTAATCTCTGCGCTGTTTAACAATCGTTTAAAGTGCAAATTACGACATGTCGTACTTACCGTAGGCGTGTCGAGCGAACTGGTCCGCGCGAGTTTTCCATAACCCGTTCATGCTTCCCGATTAAAAGATTAAGACGCGTCATCGCGACGAGAGATAGGCTAACGACGACTGCGACGTTCGATCTCAGTTTCAAATTGAATCGGAACCAGGCCGGTCTACTTTACCGTGAATCTGCATACAAAAGATGCGCATCGCCTAGGAATAGATTGGTCTGTCAATGTGAAAGGCGATAGGGAGTTCAATATGGAAGGCCCGGGAGGTAGAAAATCCAAAGTGAAACTCGGATATCGATAAGCCGTGCACCGTGATAGAGGGTTCGGAATACCGGAGCCAGTGATACACGGTTAGGGTCAGATTCGGGTTAGGCTGAAGTAAGGTTCGGCTCCGGATGACGAAACTGGAAATTACGCGGCCTTCCGGTGGCAGACGCGCGCGGGGATGGTGACAGAGGAACGTTGCCAACAATGGTCACATCGCGACGACTCGACGCTGCCAGGCCCCGTGTAATTACGCCACCTTTATCCCTCGATCTCGTTTCGACGAGTCCCGTTTCGCCGATCAAACGCTAGATCGTAGATAACGCGTGGCGGGAATCGTTGCGTCGACGAGGCCTTGTTGTCGATCGGTTATTGCGCGAGGTGTTTCGCCGCTTTTGTCCTACGGACAGCCACGGACCGGTTACGCCCGAGCAATATACGAGGACTAGAGAGCTGGCTCGTTCGCTCGTGACAGCAATCAGCTGCGCGATCAAGCGAGCACCGAGCGAAGATTTGTGTTCGAGAGCGTGCAATACATCTGTCTGCAGCGACGGATACACGTGTAGGTCCGGGAAAAAGGGTAGAAAAGGCCCCCGGGGACCTGCTCGAGATTCGAATCTAGGTCTACCGTGGTATCATGGTAGCGCGATATCTAGTCCGTTACTATTCTCTGCCTCTGATTTTTCTCTGCCTCCCTTTTTCCCCTGTCTTTATCAACGCTCAGCTTTCGGTTTCGCCCGAAACGCCGCGATTCTCCCTGCAACCGGGATTTTCCTCCATTATTTTTCCCAGCTGATGGAAAGTTAATGGAACGTGATAAACTAGCTAGAGGGTTTTTGGTTTTGATGGATAGCGCGCCGGGTTAGGCAAATTTGCTCGGACGAGTGACGTGTCACTCGGAGAGGCTCGGAATGGAGAGATGATGTTAATTTGTATACTTTATTTTGGAAATTATTATAGCGGAATAAATCGTATGAAGATTTGGTGAAGGGTTATTAAAACTGCGAGGAACGGTAAGGGATTAAGAGGAAGAATTTTTTAATTCTTTGCTAACGTCTATTTAGATCTTAAGAAGTCCAGGCTGTGATCATTAATAATTTTGCAAAATGAAATTGCGAAAAGTCGTCCCTTTATACTTCTATTATACGACAATCCCTTAATCCCTTCGCTGTAAAGACCAGTCAGGCTCGAAATAAATTTTTCATGCCAAATCTCACAAAGACGGACTGCACCCGCCATGCGAATAAAATTACACTCGACACGTTTCAACCGTCAAAAAATTTGTTGAATTTCATTATGGCAGAAGTACGCGCAGTGACGAATAAAAATTGAAGCTTCATCGGTGCATAAATTTGTAGAATTATATCGTAGTACGAGCGGATCCGAAGTTTCGCAAATGGCACGATTGAACAGTGCCTAACGACAATGGGTACCAGCAATTTTCGTTATTCTTCCGTCAGCCAACACCGAAATAATCGTCTAATCTCCGATCTAATCTCCCATCGATCTCACTGGCCTAATCGCACTACCCATCGACCGACCGATCACCGAAACCCACGTGCTCCTGACAAAAGACAATAAAGCAAGTACCAACGAAAAAGGAACAATTAGATAGCCCAGATCTGCGCTCCGGATCTGCACGCTCGTGAGCGCCGGGCGAAAAGACCATGCATCCTCGTCGCGAAAGGTCAGAGCGGACGCAACCGCGCGCGGATCGAGGAGAGAAAGTGTCGGTCCGCGTCTGAGCTCGCGCATACATTAAGAGAAGGAGGCGAAGGTGAGAGGGTAATTTGTTAATACGATAAATTGCACCACCGTGGCGAGGTCGGAGCGGAGAGAGACGATGGAGGAGCAGCTGAGCTCGCAATCAGGGTGCGAGCCCGACGCGGCCAAGGAGGCGAGAGGAAGCTTCGCGACGAGGCGAAAGAGAGAGAGCGAGCGGGGCGGACAGAAGGCGGGTAATCGGCTTTTGATTCCGCCTTAAGTTATGGGCCGCGTCGATCGTACGTCATTGCCATGGTGGCACGGCGAACTATCGGCTTCGTGCACGATTTATGGCGGGTTCACGCGACCGACGTGGCCCCGTGAAAGGGGGAAACAGAGGGAAAAAAGGGCGGAGGGAACCGCCGCCACCGTGATTACCACCTTAATGACCGCGACGCTCGGACCTGCAGGATAAGGAACGTGGCTTCGATTCGATTCGCGCGTTTCGCCACGCTTGTTCTACGCGGCCCCGAGGCGACGATAAAGTGATTTCGACCCTTTCCTACCCCGCCCCCCTCTCTCGCGGAGATAAAATTCGGTTCAGAGGCTAACGGGGTCTTCTGCCACGCCGGGCCAACGAACGCCATTTTTGCGAATTTTTTTCGGAGGAACTAGTTGGGATTTGGTTACGAGGTTTTCGCCATCTTGTTTAGTTATGTTTGGAGAATATTCGTGAATCTTTTTTGGTACAATATAACGAAGATTGTAAAAGTTATATCTAAGGTTAGATCTAAGTAATTATAAGGAGTTATAAGATAGATTCCAAGAATAAGTTTCATGTGCGCGCTATCCGTTCAAAGATAATCCACCTAACTTGGAGCGAAATATATCAATTCTCTTTCATTCTCCTCTTACCTTCTCGTATACCAAATAGAACATAATGGTTCTCGCGATAATCGCGATTGTTCTTAAGTACCGACTAGCCTGCGCGTCGTACTCTCGCGTACTCGTAAACTGCATGTTTCGTAAGTCATCCAAACGATTCGTTCCGACACCCACCCTCGCCACTGCCACCCTTGTCACGATTCGGTTCTAGGGTGTTCGACGGGCTGGCACTCATCTGGGTCAATTCGAGGGTCTGTCGGCCCTAGTCGTCTTGGGCACCTGCGCGTGCACGACCGGGGCATGGGTCTTGTAGCCGTGACACTGCATATGGGCCTGCGGTCAGACCCCATGGGATGATTAAGTTCTCTCCCATGTGGCAGGGGCCTGCGTGACCGGCTACAGGGCCTCGCTAGGGACCCTCGGCTTGATTTTGGATGTTTCGTTGGTTCGTCGATCGCTCTCGTTCTCGAGTAAGTCATGGCAGGGTCTGTGGTGGCTGGGTGGGCTACGTTCGATCGTGAGGGTGCCGAGGCATGAAGTTGTCTTGTACACGAGAGTACGTCTCGTAGGCTAGTCGGTCTTTTGAATGGTCGCGAACTCGTTCGGGCGCGTCGCGATTTTCTATTTGCTCGCGTGTTTGATATTTCATTCCCTATTTTTATGGGAACTTGAAAATATCTTAGCGTTGCGACAGTAGAGTTTCAGTATATCGAACCGAAACTCCTTTTCTAAGACACGAAATAAAATAATGTGTTACTAGAGTCACTTTAATTTAATTCGCTCCAAGTTAGATTAGGCTATCTTCGATACGGATAGCACCAGTAGGCTGCGCCACTAGGGCGCATGTCGGGTCTCGATGCGTAGCCACCTCCACGTGGTGAGACCTGGTAATTGGTATCGTTTTCCAAAGAAAAATCTTTGGAAAACGATACCAAGCTAAGAGCTACGCACAAAGTTTAAGATATTTCCCATCTTTTCTAAATTTTCGATATTTCAGTTAAACATTTGACGATTCCTGAGGCTGCGAGAGGTAAGTGGACGGCATTCTTAGCAAAGACATCATTCAAATACAGTTATAGTTCATAAAAATGTATAAACAATCCAATTTTTTATTAATAATAAATTGTTCATAGCGTAAATTTATAATACAAGAAAAGAATTATTTCACTGGTTATTACTTGAACAATATCATACTACTGTTTAAATGTACCTATAATTTGCAAACGTGTAAAAATTATTACACTTATTTCTAAAAACAAATTGGTCACAACATAAATTTATAATACAAGTGGAAAAATTACTAAATTATAGGCTATCACTAGTATATATAACGTAATTACGTGAAAATGTATCTATAATTAACAAAAATGTAATAAATTACTACATTTATTGTTAATAACAAATATTTTGCAACGTACAGTAACGATAAATGTAAAAAGAATTAATAAATTATCAGCTACTACTTAAACAAGCAACGTATTTGTATTAAAATGTATTCGTAACTTACAAAAAGCTAATAAATTAATAAATTTATTGTCAACAGCAAATTAAAATTGTTGTTAACAAATAGTTTGTAACGTATATTAACGATAAAAGTCGAAAAGGTTAATAAATTATTAGTTATTACAGCGGAAATGTAACTTTTAAAGGAATCGATAAAGTTCGGAAATTTTCGCCGATCTTCGGCCGGCCGCCGCTATATAAGGGAGCCCGCGTGCAGGCTCGAGCCAGTTGTCGCTTCGACTTCGGAAGGTCCGCGTTAATATTCTTTCTTTCTGTTTCAGGTTTTAATTATTTCTTCTTTCAGATTCTATTTCTTTTAATAATAATTCCTTCTTTCAGGTACTAATTATTTTTTGTTTCAGGTTTTAATTATCTTTCTTCTTTCAGATTCTATTTCTGTTATTCTAGTATTCATTGTTTGTGCATTCGAGTATTTCGTACAATATTCGAATGCTTCGTCGTTGGTTTATTTGTATATCATCGTTGGCTACATCAATGGCTATTCAGTGGCCATTGTCCACTCTCTTGAATAATTTAATAATAATTCCTTCTTTCAGGTACTAATTATTTTTTGTTTCAGGTTTTAATTATCTTTCTT
>NW_016908322.1:346726-352894 GCF_001483705.2 Eufriesea mexicana | reverse complement strand
GGGCTCGGGCACATGCTGGCTGACGGACTAGTACCATCTACGGTTAGACCACAGGGATGATTAAGTTCTACCCCGTGTGGCTGGGATGCGAAGTGTCTGTCTTGGCCGGCAACCGCCCAGCTGGGCCCTCCTGTTGACACTAGAAGTTTCATTGGTTCAGGGACTATCCTTGGTCCACGTGTAAGTCTTGGCGAGTGCGACAGTGACTGGAATTGAGCTAGGCCCGATCGGGAGGGTGCCGAGGTATGAAGTTATCTCTGTACACGGGAGTACATCGCCTAGGCTAGTCGGTCTTTCGAATAATCGCGAACTCGTTCGGGCGCGTCGCGATTTTCTATTAGCTCGCGTGTTTGATATTTCGTTCCCTATTTTTATGGGAACTTGAAAATATGTTAGCGTTGCGACAGTAGAGTTTCAGTATACCGAACCGAAACTCCTTTTGTAAGACACGAAATATAATAAAGTGTCAGTAGAGTCATTTTAACTTAATTCGCTGCAAGTTAGATTAGGGTACCTTTGATACAGGTAGCGCCAGCAGGCTGCGCCACTAGGGCGCATGTTGGGTCTCGATGCGTAGCCACCTCCACGTGGTGAGACCTGGTAATTGGTATCTTTTTCTTTTGCGAAACGATACCAAGCTGAGAGCTACGCACAAAGTATAACATATATCCTATCTCTTGTAAATTTTCACTGTTCCATTTGAACTTTGAAGGCAAAGAGTAGGCGAAATTTGCATGACAGATACTTTGACAGTACGAAATTTACAAATTACTCAATTTCTACAATTAATTTATAAATTTTTATAGCTGGATCGCAAAGCTGGATCTCTGGGTAACATTCTCATGCAATTTTTGCATATAATTTGGTGCTAACCAATTTATTATTATTAATTACTTAACGGCGTCCGTGATTTCACAACAACGGTCGGCACATTTGTCCATTAAAATGAATAATTGTGAACAAAACTAGTAGTAAAATACGAACAAAAATGATATGGGAATTTTCCCAAGGATTTTGTTTTTATAATGTGCACGTATAATTTGTAAATTAATTGCATAGAAGATTGTAATTAATGGAAAACCAATAGTATTATCGATGTGAGTTGGAACACTCTGGGAAATAAATGCACGTAACTAATTAATTTAGGAGAAATGAATATTCGAAATTATATTAGAATGTTCGTAAAGGACGCGCCTTTACGATACAGGTATAAAAGTTGATAAATTAATCGCAAAAATTGTATAATTTGTTAATTTTCTAATGCCGAATGAAAATTTCGGAAACAGCGGTAGGTGCTGTCTATAATTTTACACTGGAAGCTTGGGTTCCAGTGAAAAATCATAGTTGGCGCTAACGGAGCAGAAACTACGAGTGTAAAGTCATAGGTCGCACTTTCCGCAGTTTCCAAATTTTTATTCGGCATTAAAAAATTACCAAATTACACAATTTCTGCGATTAATTTATGAACTTTTGTACTTGCGTCGTAAAGGAACGTCCTTTAAAAACTTTTTAATATAATTTTCTATATTAATTTCTTCCTATTTAATTAATTACAAGTAATTATTCTCCGAATGTTCGAACTGAGTCGAAGATATTATTGGTTTTTCATTAATTACTATCTTCTATGCAATTAATTTATAAATTACATGCGCACATTGTATAAACAACATCCTTGGGAATATTCTCATAAGATTTTTGTTCGTATTTTACTTCTAGTTTTGTTCATAATTAATTATTTTCATGGAGAGTCGTGCCGATCGTTGTTGTGAAATCGCAGACACCATCAAGTAATGATTAATAACAAACTAAATACCATCAAATTATCTGCAGAAATTGCATAAGAATGTTGCCCAAAGATTCAGCTGTCTGATCCAATTATAAAAGTTCATAAATTAATCGCAGAAATCGAGTAATTTGTCAATTTTCCAATTGCCGAAGCATCCATCCTTTTCTAGTCGCTTGCTGTCCTTGTCACAAGGACAATACTTTTACAGCCTATATGGACAAAACTTTTGCCGTTTCTGGACAAAACTTTTGCCGCTTCGGTGGACAATACTTTTGCCGTTTCTGGACAATAATTTTGCCGTTTCTGGACAATACTTTTGCCGTCTCTGGACAAAACTTTTGCCGCTTCTGCGGACAATACCTTTGCAACTCGGCCGTTAAATTTTCGACCGATTTCGCGACTTTGTATTAGGATAACATAACATGTTAGGAGGTTGCTCGTTGAGACATTTCCAAGAAATTACGTCATTTCCAAGAATTCTCAGGCAACGCTTCTGTAGCCTGGCCGTAAAATTTTCGGGCGATTTCACGGTTTTGTATCAGGATAACATAACATGACAGAAGGTTGCTCGACGAGACAATTTCAAGAAGTGACGTCATTTCTTAGAATTCTCGAGCGATACTTTTGCGGCCTCGGCGAGAATTTTTCGACCGATTTCGCGATTTTGTACTAGGATAACATAACATGATAGGAGGTCGCTCGACGAGACAGTTCCAAGAAATGACGTCATTTCCTAGAATTCTCGAGCGATACTTTTGCGGCCTCGGCAAGAATTTTTCGACCGATTTCGCGACTTTGTACTAGGATAACATAACATGATAGGAGGTCGCTCGCTGAGACAGTTCCAAGAAATGACGTCATTTCCAAGAATTCTCTGGACAATAATTTTGCAACACGGCGAGAAATTTTCAGCCAATTTTGTCGCTTTGTATTAGGGTTACACAACATGATAGGAGGTTGCTCGTCGACCTATTCCATGATTTTACATCATCTCCAACATTTCTCTGGACAATACTTTTTCTACTTTGTAGTGCATTTTAATAATTTTACTTACCTTATACTTACCTTGTTTACTTACCTTCCCTTACTTGGATTCGTTTCCTTACTTACAAGGAGTGTGCAAGTCCTTCGGGTGACCGATTTAATTGAAACTTTGCAGCCTTGTAGATATCGTCATGCAGTTTAAGAAAATACATTGTTATAGCTGCAATAACTAAATAGTTTTTAAGATATTTGCGTTTAAAGTTTTATTACAACGTTAATTAAATATTTATTTCCAATGTGTTTCAAGTTAAGTTGTAGCGTAACTGAGACGATCGAGAATTGAATAATGAAGGACCGGGGTTCGATTCCCGTCCACAGATTTGATAATTTTTTAAAATATATTTTTTGTTTTGTATTTATTCTTCGCCTATGAAAACATTTTAAATACACAATTATAAATAAAATTTCTTAATAAAAAAAATTAGTTTTTACGTTTTTTTATGCTAGTATATATTTATTACAAAATAATAAGAATATTATGCAAGAAAAATACTTTTCTACAGCAATCTTATTTACTGCAGAAAATACAAAACTATCGCTCGTGTAAGTATTAATTATTAAATTAAACATTGTATAAGAATGTTACCTATAATTCCAACTTTGCTGTGCAGCTATAAATGTTCATAAATTAATTAGAAAAGCTTAGAAATTTATTAGTTTTCTACTGCCGAATAAATAAAAATTTTACCGCCTACAATCAGCGCCATCTATGATTTGGCTCAAAAATCAAGAAAGTGATAGGAATATAAAATAGGCGAGGAGGTCGCCGAAGAGCTCGTCACGTGGCAGACAAGGACAGAGAGGGGATAGAAAAGGATAGAAGGACTCCGACAGTGAAAAATTAATTAATTATTCAATTCTGTAATTAATTTTTGAACTTTTATAATTTCATTGCAAAGCTGGAACTACAGGCAACATTCTTATATAATTTTCGTAAAGAATTTAACTCTAAATTGTTAGTTATTAATTTTTGTTTGATGGCGTCTATGATTTCGTAACGGCGGCCATCACGATCTTCCGTGAAAATATTTAATACTAAACGAAACTAGAATCAAAATGTGATCTAAAGTTATATGAGAAGATTCGCAAGAACATTGTTTTTATAATGAGTGCATAATGTTTCATAAATTAATTGCGTAAGGGATAGTAATTAATGAAAAAACAATGGCGTTTTCGACAATCTTCGACAACAATTCAAACACCGTGCAGAACAATTATTAATAATTAATTAATTGGGCAGAAGTTTCTATCGAAAAATATATTGGAAAGTTCTTAAAAGATCTGCCTTTTCGATGCAGTTATAAAAGTTCATAAATTAATCACGGATATTGAGTAATTAGTGAATTTTCCATTGCCGATTTGATTAATTAAAATATATTCGAAGCACATAACCAGAGTTAGTAAACTGACATCAGAGCCATCTATGATTTTAGACTCGAAGCTCAAGTTCCGCAACGAGAACATAGATGGCTCTGATATCAGTTTAGTAACTCTGGTTATGTGCTCCGAATATATTTTAATAAACCAAATCGAAAGTGGAAAATTCATTAATTACTCAACATCTATGATTAATTTATGATCTTTTATAATACCATAGTAAAGCCAGATCCTTCACAAACTTTCACATATATTTTTTGATATAAATTTGTACCTAATTAATTAATTATTAATAATTGTTCTGCGCAGTGTTTGAATTGTTGTCGAAGACGCCATTAGTTTTTCATTAATTACTATCCCTTACGCAATTAATTTATAAAACTTTAAGCATTCATTATAAAAACAATATTCTTGCGAATCTTCCCATATAACTTTTGATCACATTTTGCTTCTAGTTTCGTTGACTATTAAATATTTTCACGGTAGATCGAGATGGTCGCGGTTAAGAAATCATAGACGCCACCAAACAAAAATGAATAACTAACAATTTAGAGCTAAATTCATTACGAAAATTATATAGGAATGCAGCCTGAAGTTCCAGCTTTGCAATGAAATTATAAAAGTTCACAAATTGTTTACGGAAATTGAGTAACTAATAATTTTTCACTGCCGGGGCCATTTTATCCTTTTCTACTCCCTCTCCGTCCTTGTCTGCCACGTGACGAGCACTTCGACGACCTCCTTGCCTATTCTATATTCCTATTGCTTTCTTGATTTTTCAGCTCAAATCATAGGTGGCGCTGATCGCAGGCGGTAACATTTTTTTCGAACTGGATACTAGAAATCAATTCGACAGTAGAAAATTAATAAATTGCCAAGTTTTTGTAATTAATTCATGAACATTTATAGCTGTAGAGCAAAGTTGGAATTATAGGCAAAATTCTTATACGATGTTTAATTAAATAATTAATACTTACATGAACAATAAGTTTTGTCTTTCCTGCAGTAAATAAGATTGCTATAGAAAAGTATTCTCGCATAATATTCTTATTATTTTATAATAAATATATACACGCATAAGAAACCGTAAAAAGTAATTTTTTTTATTAAGAAATTTTAATTATAATTGTTTATTTACAATGCAAAATGAATACAAAATAAAAAAAATATATTGAAAAAACTGTCAAACCTATGGGACGGCAATCGAAAGCCGGTCCTCTACTATAGCAATTCTCGATCGTCGCCGTTACGATAAAACTTAACTTGAAACACATTAGAAAGAAATGTATAATTAAGAAAGTAGTAAAACCTTAATGGCAAATATCTCAAAAACTATTGAGTAGTTGCTGCTATAATGATGTTGATACTGCCCACTCTCTATTTTCAAATTCCAAAGAGAACATTGAAAATTTACAAGAGATAGGATATATGTTATACTTTGTGCGTAGCTCTCAGCTTGGTATCGTTTCGCAAAAGAAAAAGATACCAATTACCAGGTCTCACCACGTGGAGGTGGCTACGCATCGAGACCCAACATGCGCCCTAGTGGCGCAGCCTGCTGGCGCTACCTGTATCAAAGGTACCCTAATCTAACTTGCAGCGAATTAAGTTAAAATGACTCTACTGACACTTTATTATATTTCGTGTCTTACAAAAGGAGTTTCGGTTCGGTATACTGAAACTCTACTGTCGCAACGCTAAGATATTTTCAAGTTCCCATAAAAATAGGGAATGAAATATCAAACACGCGAGCTAATAGAAAATCGCGACGCGCCCGAACGAGTTCGCGATTATTCGAAAGACCGACTAGCCTAGGCGATGTACTCCCGTGTACAGAGACAACTTCATACCTCGGCACCCTCCCGATCGGGCCTAGCTCAATTCCAGTCACTGTCGCACTCGCCAAGACTTACACGTGGACCAAGGATAGTCCCTGAACCAATGAAACTTCTAGTGTCAAC
>NW_016908322.1:287205-346185 GCF_001483705.2 Eufriesea mexicana | reverse complement strand
AAAAAATAATTAGTACCTGAAAGAAGGAATTATTATTAAATTATTCAAGAGAGTGGACAATGGCCACTGAATAGCCATTGATGTAGCCAACGATGATATACAAATAAACCAACGACGAAGCATTCGAATATTGTACGAAATACTCGAATGCACAAACAATGAATACTAGAATAACAGAAATAGAATCTGAAAGAAGAAAGATAATTAAAACCTGAAACAAAAAATAATTAGTACCTGAAAGAAGGAATTATTATTAAATTATTCAAGAGAGTGGACAATGGCCACTGAATAGCCATTGATGTAGCCAACGATGATATACAAATAAACCAACGACGAAGCATTCGAATATTGTACGAAATACTCGAATGCACAAACAATGAATACTAGAATAACAGAAATAGAATCTGAAAGAAGAAAGATAATTAAAACCTGAAACAAAAAATAATTAGTACCTGAAAGAAGGAATTATTATTAAAAGAAATAGAATCTGAAAGAAGAAATAATTAAAACCTGAAACAGAAAGAAAGAATATTAACGCGGACCTTCCGAAGTCGAAGCGACAACTGGCTCGAGCCTGCACGCGGGCTCCCTTATATAGCGGCGGCCGGCCGAAGATCGGCGAAAATTTCCGAACTTTATCGATTCCTTTAAAAGTTACATTTCCGCTGTAATAACTAATAATTTATTAACCTTTTCGACTTTTATCGTTAATATACGTTACAAACTATTTGTTAACAACAATTTTAATTTGCTGTTGACAATAAATTTATTAATTTATTAGCTTTTTGTAAGTTCCGAATATATTCTAACACAAATACGTTGTTTGTTTAAGTACTAGGCAATAATTTATTAATTTTTGCACTTTTATTATAAATATACGTTACGAGCAATTTGTTATTAACAATATTAATTTGTTGTAAACAATCAGTGTAATAATTTATAAACTTCTTGCAAATTATAGTTACATTTTGATACAAATTCGTTCCAAGTTCAAACAATAGCAGGTAGTTCCTTAATGTTTTCACTTTTATTGTAAATTTACGTTGTCAACAATTTGTTATTAACATTAATAATTTGTTACTAACGATAAGTATTATAATTTACGTATAATAGTATATGTGTAATTATTACTCAAAATATTCGACTTGATGCTGATAATATAATTAGTTTTTCATCAATTACAATCTTCTATGCAATTAATTTATAAATTATATGCTCACATTATAAAACCAATATCCTTATGAACATTCTCACATCATTTTTGTTCTTATTTTACTTCTAATTTTGTTCAGAATTAATTATTCTGTTGGACCATCCCGCCGATCGTTGTTACTGAATCACGTACATCGTCAAGTAAGTAATAATAACAAACTAATTAGCGTCAAATTATGTGCAAAAATTGTATAAGAATGCTGCGCAAGGAGCCAGCTATGCGATATGGTTCAACAGCTGGTTATGAGCTTAATTTTGGATCAGTTAAATGATCATGAGCTGATTTGCTCTTACCACTAGACTTTCTATTTAATATCGCAGATTCTTCTTCATCTTCCTCTGCTTTTTCGCCAAATGATAAAAGATTGATATTACTGTAACAAAATTTGTCATTACAAAGAATAACACTATCATGGATAAATGCTACAAACATATATGATTTTTACTTTATTCCTATCCTTTACTTCTTCACTTTCCTGTACTATTATTCTTGGTATAATATCAGAAAATGGATTGCTCAACAATTCAGCTTTTATCATTTTTGGAGCATAAAGTGACCTATTATTCTACAAAAAAGGAGCAATATTATATTTATATCAATTCTTGATATATTTTCTTATAAACATTAAATTTACCTCATCTACAAGTGCTTCTTCAAGTTCAACTATGTCATATATAGTTTCTCCAGTAACATAACCAAAAATTGAATGTTTATTCTGCAAATCTAATTGAGAACCAAGAGTAAAGAAGAATTGGGAACCATTGCCATCTTCTCTAGCATTAGCCATAGCAATTAAACCGCGACCATAGGAACGTAATCTAAAACGAACTGACAAAAAGCATTCAATCCAGTTACAGAAAATTCCACTCTACACTGATGTATAGAACAAACATAATCAAAAAGCCCAATTTCGAAGATAGGAGCCAACAAAGTCTATTACGCGGTACGATTTCACGGCCACTGGCATATTCGGCACTATGTTTCGAAAACGCACACTCGAAACTGAAAAAAAATATCTAAAAAATATCCAATCCCGTTAAGGGAAGAATCACTCTACGCGAATCAGTGGAAAAATCCGATTCAAAAAGCCTAATTCAAAAACTAGAAGCCAAAAAAGTATATTGCGCAGCACGAGTTGACAGCCACTGACACTTCCGGCACTATTTCTCGAAAACGCATGTTCCAATCCGATAAAAAATATCCAATCCCGTTAAGCGAAGAATCACTCTACGCGAATCAGTGGAAAAATCCGATTCAAAGAGCCTAATTCAAAAACTAGAAGCCAAAAAAGTATATTGCGCAGCACGAACTGAGAGCCACTGACACTTCCGGCACTATTTCTCGAAAACGCATGTTCCAATCCGATAAAAAATATCCAATCCCATTAAGGGAAGAATCACTCTACGCGAATCAGTGGAAAAATCCGCTTCAAAAAGCCTAATTCAAAAACTAGAAGCCAAAAAAGTATATTGCGCAGCACGAACTGAGAGCCACTGACATTTCCGGCACTATTTCTCGAAAACGCATGTTCCAATCCGATAAAAAATATCCAATCCCGTTAAGCGAAGAATCCCTCTACGCGAATCAGTGGAAAAAGCCGATTCAGAAAGCCTAATTCAAAAACTAGAAGCCAAAAAGTATATTGCGCAGCACGAACTGAGAGCCACTGACATTTCCGGCACTATTTCTCGAAAACGCATGTTCCAATCCGATAAAAAATATCCAATCCCGTTAAGCGAAGAATCCCTCTACGCGAATCAGTGGAAAAAGCCGATTCAGAAAGCCTAATTCAAAAACTAGAAGCCAAAAAGTATATTGCGCAGCACGAACTGAGAGCCACTGACATTTCCGGCACTATTTCTCGAAAACGCATGTTCCAATCCGATAAAAAATATCCAATCCCGTTAAGCGAAGAATCCCTCTACGCGAATCAGTGGAAAAAGCCGATTCAGAAAGCCTAATTCAAAAACTAGAAGCCAAAAAGTATATTGCGCAGCACGAACTGAGAGCCACTGACATTTCCGGCACTATTTCTCGAAAACGCATGTTCCAATCCGATAAAAAATATCCAATCCCGTTAAGCGAAGAATCCCTCTACGCGAATCAGTGGAAAAAGCCGATTCAGAAAGCCTAATTCAAAAACTAGAAGCCAAAAAGTATATTGCGCAGCACGAACTGAGAGCCACTGACATTTCCGGCACTATTTCTCGAAAACGCATGTTCCAATCCGATAAAAAATATCCAATCCCGTTAAGCGAAGAATCCCTCTACGCGAATCAGTGGAAAAAGCCGATTCAGAAAGCCTAATTCAAAAACTAGAAGCCAAAAAGTATATTGCGCAGCACGAACTGAGAGCCACTGACATTTCCGGCACTATTTCTCGAAAACGCATGTTCCAATCCGATAAAAAATATCCAATCCCGTTAAGCGAAGAATCCCTCTACGCGAATCAGTGGAAAAAGCCGATTCAGAAAGCCTAATTCAAAAACTAGAAGCCAAAAAGTATATTGCGCAGCACGAACTGAGAGCCACTGACATTTCCGGCACTATTTCTCGAAAACGCATGTTCCAATCCGATAAAAAATATCCAATCCCGTTAAGCGAAGAATCCCTCTACGCGAATCAGTGGAAAAAGCCGATTCAGAAAGCCTAATTCAAAAACTAGAAGCCAAAAAGTATATTGCGCAGCACGAACTGAGAGCCACTGACATTTCCGGCACTATTTCTCGAAAACGCACGCTCGAATCCGAAAAAAAATATCCAATCTCGTTAAGGGAAGAATCACTCTTCACAGATAAATAGAAAAAACCGGAGCCAAAAACCTGATTTCGTCATAAGAAGCCAAAAACGTCAATTGCGCAGCACGATCTTACAGGCGTGGACACTTTCCCCAATATTTTTCGAAAACGTATGATCGAAAACGCAAAAAAATCATCAATCCCTTTAAGGAAGAATTCTCTCTATGCTGTTATTCCGATAAAATCTAACCGAAAAGCCTAACTTGAGAACTATAGGCGAGAAAAGTAAACTGTGCAGAACGATTTCACAGTCGCCTGCTTTTCCGTCACTTTGTTTCATATATGCACCTTCAATCATAAAATAATTGCCCTACTGTTTGGAGAATAATCTATTCTATGCAGGAGGAATGAAGTATCTTAATCCACAATCGACGTTTAAAATGTATAAGCAATAATACGTAGCTACTTCGCAATTGAACGTCGAGATTGAAGAAAAATTGGAAAAACTGTTAACAAGCTGGCTATTCAGAGTAAAAATGTTCAAATATATTACTGGATTATCAAGATCTAGAATCTACTACAGTCGACGGTTGAGGACTGTGCGATAGTATTACACGATCCGCACTCACACTGCTTCATTTCACGCATGTATCGTTATACGATTTTCACTATGTCAAATCACTATTTTTTACACGTAATATATTAGCATCGAAGGAATGTTCACAGTTAATAATCCTGAACTTCGTAAATTTCTCACAATTTTTTAAAGTTTTGCTGTATCTTATTCATAAATATTGCGATAATGTTACAAACGTAACCTGCAACTGCATTGTCGTGAACTAATATCCGAAATGTCTCGTTATAGTTCTTAAATATATATTTCCTCTGTTGTAGCAATTAAAACTTCAATCAGCGAGATCACTACTTTACGAAACGTTTTGTGGAAATCTTTAATATTTCAGTTTGACGTACAAAATTATTCCACTATTTGTTACCGGTATGTTCGTTTGGCGCGGAACTCATGATAACTGACGCTAGACAATCTGTGCATTTTACTCGCGGGAAAATGCTACGTCTCTGAAATAGCCATATGCTAAAGTATCGATATAGAATATCAAACAACGTTTCTTATATTTATTAATATCAATGAAGCAAATACAAATACGTTTCTCTTACGAAAATGACAAATTAATAAATACTTAGTTTCCACAGCAAAAACGTTATAAATTAATAAAAATAATTATAAAATTAATGACAAAATATAATGTATAGTAATACATAATATATATATATATTAGTTACAAAATTTTATAAATGTGCATTATGATCACCTTTATTGACAATATTTCTTGAGAACATTAGTTTCTAATGTATAAGTGGTTAAAACTACTTTTTCAACGAAACCATTTAGTCAGACCTGTTCAAAGAAAGTACGTATCACTCGGTTATAATAAAGCTACAAATATTTTTCCCATCGCTAATAAGATGGAATTATGTTCAGTTTCAAGTATACTTATGACAAACATGAAATGTTATTATTAAAATTGAGATTGATTAAATAGTACTTTTAATAAAAGTGTTTATCTAACCTATGCTGTGTTGGGTGGGAGAAATAAAACAATAAAACAATATAAATAACTATCACACGTTCTCCTCTCTTCTTTTTATTCTCTTAACATCCTCATAAAGTATTTTATATTCTTTAGCAAATTTGCAAGTTCTTAGTTTTTACTACATGTCCTATTTAATAACATTTTTCTATGTAGGAGCTTAAATTTCATTTTCTAAATTTATGCTACTCAATCTGTTACACATCACAATCTTTCTCACCTCCTTTTTCAGTAGAACTTCACATATCAGTCTATATATCCTCACAACAGATTTCACTGGTTTCTGTCCCTTTTCCAAATTCAAGACAATACACACCCTCAAATATCTTAATATTTCCTTAAATCTGTTCATCACCATCATTTTAAGATCATGGTTAAACTATAACAATCATTCTAATACAAATAAGATGTCTGCCGAGACATAAGTATTCAAATACATGAATTTTCCTAATAATTCTCTATATTCATTGAATTATGGTACATTTGTTCTTCCTCTCAGCAATCCCATTGCACTGCAGTGTCCTTGCTGGATTGAAATCATATTTTATTTCCTTTTGATTTAAACAAACCTGAAGGTCTTGTCTAACAAGCTCACCTGTATTGTCTAAGCATATAAATACTTTTCAGCTTCTTCACAGATTAATTTTCTTAAAATGTTATCAATATTTTTATTTCCCCAGCTGTCTGACACTTTTCCTATAAGAGCAAGACCAATAATCACTCTCAAGTAATCATCAATAAATAAGATGTACCTTTCTCCGCTTTTTAACATTGGCTTCACTTGTCCAATCAAATTCCTGCTGTTTTTATAGTTTCCAAGTTTCTATATGTGTTTCTACAGATTTTTGCCTTAAAGCAACATTCTATATTCAATTTATCTTTACCTTTCAGAACTATTACCAATTCTTCATTCTCCATCTCTTCAATGATCCTTATATTTGCATGTCGATGCCACACATCTTTCTCTGTTGATACATATGCTGCCTCTTTTGTGTTTCTTGATTCTACGTAATATACATTTCCTCTTCTCACTGCTTTCATTAGAACTTCTTTCTTTTCTTCATGTACCTCAGCTCCATCAATCTGAAAATTAACAAATTAGCAATGATCGGTAACTTTGACCACTGATATTAATATTTATTCAGATCAGGAATACAACGTACCTTCCAACCTCACTGTATTCTCTATATCCTGTTCTTATAAGAGGACATCACCTAAATTAATTTTATTCCTTTTTGTCTGCCTAAGCCATCTCCCTTTTCTGAATCTTTATTTGACCATCTTGTATGTCATATGGTTAGCTAACGTAGAATCCAATAAACATATCATACCTTACATATGTAAATTACTGCTACGCTGATGATATTCTATGAATTCAATATTTTTCTCCTGTTGCACATGCCTGTTTTTTCAATAGAATATTGTCGTTTTACAACCAGGCTCTGATATCACTAATAAGAGATGGAACAATGGCTTATGTCTCACGTTATTTATTTACAACTGAAGGATATATTAAGACAAAGACTTACATTCTATTGCGTGATGCAGGCATATCACCATGAACACAATGTTTCCCGCGCTTTTTTTGCAATTTTTTTCCCAATTTCTCATGCACTCTCTCGCTAACTTGAAGAAAATTTAACAAATTACTCAATTTCTGTAGTTAATTAATGAACTTTTATAATTGCATCGTAAAAACGCGTCCTTTACGAACTTTCTAATAGAATTTTGGATATTAGTTTTATCTTAATTAATTAATTACGAGGTATTATTTCCGGATTTGTTGGAACTGACGTCGAAGATACTATTGGTGTTTCATTAATTACTGTTTCCTATGCAACTAATTTATGAATTTCATGCATACATTATAAAAACAATATCCTTGGAAATGTTCTCGTATCGTTTTTGTTCATATTTTACTTATAGTTTTATTCATAAATGATTATTTTAATAGACATGCGTGCCGATCGCTGTTATCAAATCCCTTATGCCGACAAGTAATTAATAATAAAGTACTATAAGTATAACGTAGAAATTTTTCTTTCAACTGGAAACATGTAAAATAGTTAAAATTTCCTGCAATGAGCAGACAATGTATACTCTGGCATATTCACGAAAATGCTAAGAAATTCGCATCGAGAGAATTCGTGGAAATCGCGTCATTTCTTGGAATTCTGTCGACGAGCAACCTTCTTCCGTGTTATGTTATCTTGATACAAATTCGCAAAATTAGCTGAAAATTTCACTCGGAGGCTGCAGAAGTATTGTTGAAAGAAGGACCTCCTTTCGTGTTATGTTGTCCTGATACAAAATCACAAATTCGGCCAAAAATTTCTCGCCTAGCCTGCAAAAGTATCGTGCAATGAACAACCTCCTTTCATGTTATGTTATCCTGATACAAACTCGCAAAATTTGCAGGAAAATTCTTCATCGAGGTTGCGAAAGCATTGTTCAAAGAATGAACTCCTTTCGTATTATGTTATGCTAATACAAAATCGTAAAATCGACTTCATTTTCGCTACATGAAATATTGTCAATATTATACATATTCTATAATATTATATATTATTTAATTATCTGCAATTCTCTCGAAAAATACAAAAGTATTATCGTTTAAACATTTCTGCATATATACTACTCAAGCGTGTAATCGGGTTTTCCACCTGAAAGTTTATCTTGTTCCCGTCTGGTAATCCGATGTACTCGATTAGAACAGCATGTTATATGGCTTCCTCTAAAAGATGATTCATACCGTTCGTTGCCGATAAACTTGACAACACGTGGAATGACTTGGAAAGAGATCCAGGCTCGTGAAGTAACTGGAGCGACAACTTGCCGTGGGATTCTAGACAAAGTTAAAAATCGCAAATATTTGCGATGGTCCTTCCAAAGGGAAATACCAGAAACGTGGTAGCGACTTGCCTATGGTCCCGACCGTGATTGCGATCGCCTCGTGAAACTTTTTCTTCCACCCCCTGACAAGGCCGCTTGTTGTTTCGCTTTTGTTCGCGAACGGTAATCGATTAGACGAGACACCGCGGAGTATCTCGTTGCCTCGCGTTGCCTGGGAGCTCGTGACGGGCAAGATTAATTACGCCCGCGGCTCGCTTTTGTTTTCCCGCTCAATTTAGACGGGGTGTCGATTATCTTGGGAACTATCGGTCGCGACTCTGAACCCGCTACTTTGATTACTCCGTCTATCTTTGTTCCAATTTCATTCGCGATACCAGCGCATAGTCCGTCTTCGTGGGTTCAGTCCGTTCCAGGGATTAATCCCTAACTATTCCTGCAGTGACTTGTGAACTTTGTATTATACACTCCTTTGCAGAGTTCTATTCGAACGAATTTCAAGAGATTGCTTTAAAATTTGCTCTTTTGCCTAAATTTTTACTTCGTTCGTGTATTAAAATGGGATTAGGACATATACGCGTTATAATTTATGTCTAATTTATTAAAAAATTGCTATCAACGTACCTCGATTATAAACCTGGTTGACCAGCGCAGCAGGTGTTAGAGATACCATTGATCAGATTAAGTGAATTTCCATTAAACCTAATCAGATAGTCAAATGTACGTTTTATCGGATATAACAACCACTATAACGATAATTCGTTCACGGAATGTGAGCCTGTTTCCCTTAATTAGTACCTTTTTAGTGCCTCGCGTAAGGTATATCCCTTTTTACATAGCAATTAATTTTCCTTACACGTAAGTACCTTCTAATCTCCAGTCCAGCGTACTCCGCGCCCCTAATGGTGTTTAGAAACAGGGTGTCGGTACTTAAAGATTAAACCTGACGCGGTAATTGCTCGAAAGCAAATTCGACCCGGAGCAAACTCGCGTGTCAGTTTCACGCGTGTCCACGCGGAAATCACCCACTTCCCCTCTCTGACCCTTCGCAACAGCACCCTGACCGCCATCGTGGAGACGTGTTCGAAGAACTCGGAGCTGATCGATCGATCCAAGACGACAGGAACAAATTGAACCGCAAACAGTTAATCGATCCGCTTTATATTTTAATAGGCGTGGTCATGAATATTCATTTTTAATCTGTTCCCGGTCGCAGGCGGATTTCCACCCCTCGGCGCTCCTTGGGCCTTCCATGGCGCCACGGTCTAATCGGCGCCCCCTCTCCCGCCCTTTATTGAACATCGTATCGTATTAACGAATCACCGGTACGTCCCGTGAATCGCACACATCGTGCAGCTTGAACTTTAAAGTTCCGTGCACGTGCATGCTAATTCGCCGCGGCCGGCTCTCGGCCGGCTCTCGGCCGCTCCGCTCTTTCTCTCCGCGGAATCGGCCGTCCAGATAAACGGTTCTTACGACCGCACGGAGATCGTTTGCATCGTTCCTGCCGCGATACATTTTTTACGACGATCCAACGGGACGGGAACGCGCCCGCCGATATTTTATGCCCGGCTACCCCGTTTCGTATGTGCGGTATATCCGAGGCCAGATAGTGGATTTAACGTGCTTCCCGGGCATTAAACGGAGGAAGTTTAAAGCGTTTATCGGGGTACGTTGGGAAAGGATGAGGTGGACGGAGGAAGGAGACCTGGTCTTATTTTCTCCCGATATTTTCTCAAATCTATTGCTACGTCCGCTTCTCGGCAGCCTCGTTCCTCTGTCGCGTTTCTTTCCTGGTAGAAGGGGAGAATTTTTATTCGAATTTTATTGTAAAAATTGGAATTATAAAATTAGCGTAAATGGCTCATTTCGGGAAAAATTAGCATTAACTCTAATCCTGAACGCTCGAATCGAACTCGATGCCGCTCTTAATATTATTTCTTTTGCTCGAGTCCTTCACAGCTCGCAATACCATAATAGGTAGTTTTAACGTGAACTTTGTGATTTATGAAGTTTACCCAGTTCAATTTAATTACTGCGAACTGTAAGTTAGTTAATGTAAGTATAGAATTGAAGTAGAAGCAAAATGTAGAATTTATTTAACGAAAGGGGAACACAATAGGGAGACGAAGTACGACAGAAGTTCTGGGATAGTTGGAACACTTTGGTACTTCGGTTAACATTCAAAATTGTATTGTTCGGAATTTCTGCCTCATTAGTCGGCGGAAACGGCACCGGGGGAAGACGAATAATTGAAAGAAACGGGCGACCTGATGGTGACAGATGAAAGGAGAGGAAGGAAGAAAACGGAGCAGCGATTCCACGATCCGGTATTGTATTGTCACGACCGGTGACAGTGAAGTACCGTCCATCCTGCCACGAAGATTAGTCTCGGCTGCTGAAGAATCGGGCGTCGTTCGCCACACGGGGAGATCGCGCGGCTGCCGTTGAAAGCTTGGGGTGGGCTTGATGAAAATCGAATCCACGGCCGGGCCATTCGTAAACATCAGGAACAATCGTAAGGAAGTGCCGAAGAAAGTTGTTTGATGAACGACTGAGAAGCAAACGCGGAACAGCGTCTTATTCGCTCATCCCTCACGTACGATGATCTTCGCGTGAAAACACCCGAAAAATATTTTTTCCAACGAAAAATTATAATCTTGAATCCATCCAAAATCACGCCATTAATCGCGATAATCGCTCTATTAAATTTATAAATTCAAGGAAACAAAATTCCACCCCGAACGTTCATCCTGGAGCCAGAATTCGATTCGTTCCACGATCGATCGCGAATTGCAAGCTGCCCGAGTGAATTGCCATCACGGACAATGGCTGTGCAGCGGAGTAGACCGAAAGACACCGAGAAATGGCCCATTTTTGAACGCAATTGCCCCAAGGACCGAGATACGCGCACACCAGTTCAGCCTGGATCGCGGAAGACATGTCCCGACGAAACGAAGCTATCAACGAGCACCCACAGGCGAGATAACCCACGGGTCCGTCATTTCCTTCAGGTGGCGCAGCTGTACAATCGCACAGGTATAAAGAAAGCGGAATGCAACCGTCTCCTTCGGAGGCAGCGTGGCCCAAAAATTGCATTCCCTTATCGCGGTGCAACCGAATGCGCCCGGCGCGAACTTGAACGGCCGACTGCTATGGGGGCAGTGTGCTGAAGGTGCCGCTATAAATACGGCAATAAATCGCAGCCATAAATCGCTGGCTTTGTTACCGGCGGTATCGATATCGTTGTCGCCGTGCTATCGGCTACAGCTCGAATCTCGAGCGAGCTACGACGAGGAACAGCGACAAAGAGGCGACAGAGGGGCTGGAGAAGGAGAGGGACAGGGTGGTGGAAGGCGAAAGAAGGAGACGGGAGGTAGGTGAGAAGGAGCGTATACACCCCCGCTGCATGTCGAACGTCGGGACGCATGGGCGCGTTTCCATAAGAGGCTGCCACGGGGGTGGGTGCTCGATAACGCTCTTGTTACCTCGAACGCAGACACGTCGTGGTCCCGCGTGTATCGAGACCTCGAGGAGTCGGCCAGATCGGGCCCCTTGATCTTGTTAGCAGATAGCACGCGACCTGATCCAGACCCCTCGGTGCACTCCACCTTGAAGATCGTCTGCCGGCACGGCCACCTCGTTGCCGATTGCCAGAACGCCGCGATCCAGTCGATCTCTAGGAGATAGTGGCTTGGATGGTGCTTTCGCGGGGACTGATGGCAAGTGCGTCTAGTGCCACTGTAGGAACTCGCGTAGGAACGATGGTCACGATAACGATGGCCAGCTGGTTAGCGGTTCTTGGGAGCTTCTTCGGAGATCCGCAATGGCAGTGACAGGAGGCTGCGCGTATGGTAATTAATAGGACAGGAATTAGACACCGTGAGCAATTTGTTTATTCGAGTTAATAATTGTGGTAAAATCGAAATGAGTTTTTGATTCTAGTTATATTTTATATTTCTCGATGGTATAAAATAAACGGAGGTTCGAGGTCTTCTATGATGCGTGGTGCACACAGTGGACTGTCAAAAAATCGTGTCTCTTCGAACCCTTCGGCAAGGACTTTATAGACTCCGTGACACCAGCCCATTGTGCTATTCAACCTAGCTTTGAGGAACCATCCAGCTTATCAATTTTCCTCGAAGCAAGGATAGATCCTGATTCAGGGTGACGCTATCCAAATAAAGATTCCTCTCGCATAATTCACGCGTTTGTATACGTATTAATCCATTTGCATTTATTTATTTGTCGTTCGTATTCAGCCCGTTGCGAAGTAATTTTCGTTCGGGGAATAAACTGGATTCTATTTCGTGGCTGGATTTATAAGAAAAAGATGAACGGTGCGAGTCTGGTTAATTTACATCGAACCATGGTCCCCGTGTAATACGACCTAATCGTTCCACGACCTGTAATAAATATCGCGAACCCTAAAGAAGCGTTACAACCACTGACGCGGTAGCAAATAATTTCCCTAAGCGACGCATCGTTTATCCGAAAGGGGCGAGTAAAAATTTGTGAGTCTTTCGCGGTGGCGAGTTTAAGCCCGATAACGCCTGGTTCAGCCAGTTCGGACATAGCGGAGCAGGCTCACCCGTGACCAAACGTGTTCCTTCAATGAATCCCCTTTATCCCGCGGAACTCTCGATTGTATTATCATTCGTGGCGGTCGGTGGCGCGCCGTGGTAGCCCGGCGTTATCGTATTTTTTCGTCTCGGTCAGATTTGCATGGCCGCGCGACCGTAAGCAAGACCTCGCGATACCACGAACGGCTTAATCCCTCGAATACAAACGAGAAATTATACCGGGACGGTGCTTCGGACCTGCTTCTTGCCAGTCGAATCGACGTGCTCCCTCGAAAACCGTCGAAATCGCCGCTTCGGATTCTTTGAAATTACTCGAAGCGATGGGAGCGGTTCGGTGCTCGAGATAAGCCGATCGTGAAACACTCCGAGTTCTTACTATCTTCGTATTCTACGAATATGACTCGAACTTTCTCCGTATTCGGTAGTAGAGATAGATTCGGGGGATAAAATTGCGGAGTTTAGTTCGAGGGTGTTGTCTGCACGTTTGATCTAGGAAAATGTTCCTTTATCGCGGATGTCAGGGTTGCACGATTAATAAGAGTGTAGGAGAAAATCGGGCAAAATTGATGCGATGTAATAATAATAATACATGCTTTAGAATTTTTTAAAAATTGTTGGAATCTGGATTGAGAATATTACAGGTCGATTAATCTTTTGTGATATATTTCGGAACACTTCTATATGTAATACTGAGTTCTGCAACGAGATTACGTTGGAAAATAACTATGAATCGGCGGAGAAGAATAAGAACTGCCCTCGTACAGTTTTCGGAGGGATGAAAATGACCATTGGTCCTTAGTCAAGGTAGGAATGAGCAAGATGTTTTGAACTCTGACGTTGGCCTGCCTTTATCAGCTAGGTCCTTTTAATGACTGAGAGTCAATGGACCGTTGGTTATCCAAAATATTCGAGAAATAAAAACCTAACAATAAGTTCAATTTCTGACTAAGCTTCCCATCTACCCCTATCGAATTGAAATTCTACGAGTACCACTGGACGTTGTAAAACAACGATCGGGTTAGCCGATTAAGGGCTCACATTCGGCAATTACCGAAGGCTACACCGAATGATCCGATCTGCGATGATCTTGCCGGGAAGAAAGAAAGGGAAGACGAACAATTCGGCCCGAAATCCCGGAACACGTTGGCGGGAAAATAAAACGGGCTGCGGGACAAAAGCGTGGAATATCGTGCCGGTAAGTCTCCGTGGGCTGCGTCCCATTTTCACGGCCACCAAGGGAAACGTTGAATCGGTCCGGCGGCCATTCCGCGCGGCGTATTTACCGCGTTTAATTTGGTATTCAAACGGCGCCGCGTTTGTAGCTACTGGAAGCGCACGCGTTTCCTCAATGAAAGCCGTATTATCATTCGAGGCATTCAAGCGACGCGCTATCGTATTCTTTCGCCAGTCTGGACCGTGGATTTGCATGGCCGCGGCCCGAGGTCCAACGCTGGCCCCGAACGACGGCTTAATCCGTTGAATGCGAAACGATAAATCGTGCTCCTTTGACGACGCCGCATCGGGCTAAAAAGACGGGAAAAGGGGGAAAAAGAATGGGGAAAACGGAGGAGAGGAAAAATAGTAATTCATCGTTTCCCGTTCCCGCGCCGCGGTATTTATCTTCGTTCGCGATCAATACACTTTGCCACTCGCCGTTGAACGGGTCCGCATTCAATCAGCCGTTTCACGCTCCTTCCGCGTTCTGCCGCGGCCATTCCGCGTTGTTTCGAGTGGCTGAATGGCATTGAAATCGGGGAGCACTGGAAAAATCGCGGCGCGGCGAGGGGGTGATCTTTGAACGATGGCCAGGGGGAAAAATCGTAATCGCTGGTGCTGGAATCAATGCGTGTCTGGCTGGTCAGGATCACTGGATACCTCTGGGATACGCGCATACCGGTTTTGCCTGCCCAAACTTATAGGTTGCCAACGGATTCGCGATGTGCACTTTGAGGTGTATACCTTTGACAGGCTCGTCGCCATGACAGATGATCTTTGCTGATCTTTGCGTTGGAAAATATACGTCAAGCTGTTTCGAGAGCATAGAAGCGAAAAATAACACGATACCGCGTATTCTTCGTATCAAAATAACGATCTATGGACGACAGAGGCGGAAAATGTATGGAAAAATGCACTCGACAGTCTAGTGCTCGAGTCTAGAGCTTGCACGGCGGATAATTGATCCGCTGACTCGTGTTATCTCGTCGATAACTGGCAGAATGTCTGAAATTCTTGCGCGAATATCGTTCCAGGAAGCGTGGCAGGCGACCGGACAATAGCACCGTGGCCGTGGCCGGAAATATCGTTCCGCGAGGCGAGAAATTCCCCGCGACAAGTTGTTCACGTGGCATCCGGGGATGCCGGCGCGGACAAGGCATTAAAACGCCTAATTAAAATGACAAACTACACCGGGAGAAATTAGCCGGCTTCCCGGCGGCGGTCGGTACGAGACGCGTCGCGGCGCGGCTGCAGCGAAAAGGAGGATAACCGGTCGTACGCGTAGCCGCCTGGTATAATGAAGAAGAAGAGGCAACATCGGCGCGTCAGCCCCGGAAGAGGCAGCGCTCTCGTTGAACCGCTGTCCTCGTCTACGTGTCCCCGGCATGTACACATTTGAGCGCGGTTAGTTGCGGCACGGATTAACGGTTACGGCCCCGCGTGTGCTCCGCAACGAAGAGCTAGAGCGAGACGGGGCGAGAGAAGAGCAGGGGAACGGAGTCGGAGAGGAGAGAGAGAACGAGAGGGCAGCCAGTTTAAATGCATTTGTATTTGCATTTACATCGGCCCAGCGAGCGACCAACACGGCCGAGCGACCAAATTGCCACCGCGCGGGCTGCGCGCGCTGAATTCCTCGGAAATAACGTCGTAAATAAACCGTCCGCCGTGCGCCACCCCCTTGGTCGTCGCTTTTTTTCGCATGCTCCTTCTCGGCCCTTTCCGGGACGCGTAATCTGCGGAACCCTCGCGGAGACACGCCTACGAGAGACCTACGAGCTGGGTGATTGATAGCGCGCGCTATCTTGCGATCCCGCGAGATAACGCGATTCGAGGGTTGCCGAGGTTTTTATTTAAAAGCCGCAGGATCGGGCGATAGGCGAGGTTAGAGGTCCGACGGGGTGGATCAGGCAGAGGGAAGGGTTAAGGCGAATTCCTAGCGGATTATTCGAGTTGCGCTCTGAACGTGGTCGAAGCTTGGATAAGAAGAGACGTTTCAATTATCCTTTCCCCGTGCCGAAATACTCGTTAAGCGAGGAGAGAGCCGAATCCTCGCGGGCTACCCGCTGCGACGTCGTATAAGCAAGGTATCGAGCGGAATCGCTCGGAACGTCGCCATGATTTACCCACGACCCGGCCACCGAGCGACTGCACGACAAATAATCGGCAATTTCACCGAGTTCTCCGGGACACGGGAATCCAATTAACGCGGCTGAGCCACGACGATCATTAAAAGCCCATAAAAGCCGTTTTCTCGGTCGCTTCGATCTCGACTCGCCTAACGAGACGTCGTCGATCGCCGAGCGTTCGGGGATCTGTCAGAAACGTACGGTCACCTTCTTCCCTGAAAGACCATTTCACCTCGCCCCCGAAATGCTGCGAAAGAGAAACTTTCAGCGAACCCCGCTCGCTTCGCCCGCCCTGCCTCCTCGCCCCCCTGTCCACGCCGTCGTTTTTTCCCTCGGAATACCCGGCGAAAATTCTTCCCTGCAACGCGCAAGAATCATAGCCGACGTGTCTGCCGGCGACAGGATAAAGAGCCGCTCCTACACGCACTTACGTCACGTCCTTCGATTCCCTGCCCCCCTAACCTCTCACGCTCGCCGGGCAACCGCTGCGAGACCGCTCGCCGTCTTATCGGCGAGGAGCTTGCGAGCAGATAAGGCACGTCGGACGCGGCGCGCGCCCAGCAGCATAAATTGTTTCGAGAGCACTCGCCGATCTCGCGAGCGATTCGCGAGCGGAACCGACAACAGATGCGTCTGCTGCCACTCCACGCAGGCGTCGCGCGTGTAAGTGCAGGCGTGTGTACTGCTTCCACGGGGTGGATTTCGAAGCTGGAGGAGGCTCGAAAATGGCGAACAGTGCAATCGAGCGTCGGCTTTGTTGCCGGGATGGAATGCCGGATTTCTTTTTCGTAACGCGTAGTTCACGTGGTCTGTACTTCCCAGGTTTCCTCCGGGTATCCTTGTATATTCTCGTTTAACTCTTTGCGGCACAGGATTTCTGGTAATAAAATAAAACCGTGTTGCATAAAAATT
Organism: Eufriesea mexicana; assembly: GCF_001483705.2. NCBI lineage: Eukaryota > Metazoa > Arthropoda > Insecta > Hymenoptera > Apidae > Eufriesea > Eufriesea mexicana. The sequence goes on along the minus strand of NW_016908322.1, from coordinate 328,938 downwards.
TTATTGCGTTTTTGGTGAAAGAAAATTGGAATAGAACTAATTTTTATAAAAATTAACTTACTTTTACGATTTTTCACATAAAACCAGGGAAAAAGTTTATTATTAGTATATAATTGTAGTATATTATTGTATTAGTATATTATTTTTTCATACAGCTATTGCAATATTTCGAGGTGGAACTAAAAACATCCCACCATGCATTACGGTGCATCAAAAAGGTGGGACACTTTTAATCCCAGCGTGCCCCAAAGAAGTAAGTTAAAGTATCGTTGCTTTACTGCTGAAGAATTTTAACGTATCATCGGGTCATCGTTTTTCGCACACTTTAGTACAACTATCATTTTAGAATAAGTCTTCCCAACGTAGGAACTCGCTGGGCAGAGATATCGGGCACCGGGAAATGGAACAACGTGGAATGTTAGTTATTGGCAAAAGGTTCAAAGGGCATAAATTTGTCGGATAATCTCGATATCGAACTATATATATACATTGGGTGAGAAGAGAAATAGTCCCGGCGCCTTTCGCCGTCGTCACAAATGTCGCCTTTTCTCCGATCCCATTTTCTCGAATATCGGTCGCGAAAGAGAATCCCGTGCTCGCAGCTGCTAACAGCACGCATTCCTTTTCCGGGGAAAAAGAAACGTCGAGTTTCCCGTATATATCGCTGCCCTTTGTGCCGGTACCGAGGGTCGCCGGTTCATACGTTCGATGGAGAGAAACGTTGTTGACGATTTCGACGGCAGCGAATAAAGTTGGGAATTTTATTCGGTTTTCATCGGTGGCCGCGTGAATGGGGAGAGAAAAAAAAAAAAAAATAAAAGGGGGACCACAGCGAAGTGGAGAGAGACAAGGGTGGCGCGGGTTCGTTAGCCGATGTAATTTCAAACTTGCTGACTGGCCGCGAGTATGAATGGATCTGCCGATGCGGGGGATGGGAAACGAGGAAAATCGGCTCGCGAAAAACCCTCGTGATTATTGCCGCGCTTCGTTTTCGTCTGTCTACGGTACGGATCAGAGGCCCGATTGACCGCGCAAGATTTCTCCTCGTCTGGCCGCGGCGGTCGCTCGCGGAATTCTTCGCTCGGCCCCACGAAGAATGCCGCTCCCTTTGAGGGACCCCCCGCCGGAAAGTTTCCCCCTTCTTGCAACCTGGACGTTCAATGGCCGCGGAGATTTTCGTCGACTCGCTGGAAACGAGTTGCCGTAACGCGATTTGGATGAAAGACGATCAGCGTCTTTTAGGGAAGTTCGCGGCACGATTCCGTGGATGCCGGGAGACTCTTTCCATTCGAGCAGGGTGGAAGTCGTTTAACGTTTCCCTCGGAATATCGAAAGGCCGTTCCGATCCTCGCCGAGTTTCTTTATTAATTCGTCTTTCTGCGAATCGTCGCGGATTTATCAAATTTTCCAACTTTCCATTAGGGATTATTCTACAGGGAATCTCGTTACGTCCCATTCACCCTCCGAATTGCGTTTACTTTTAATAACGAAGAGAGGGTTACTATCTTCGCCGTTACACTCGACGGTTAGACTATCCTCTTTAACGTGAAAGACGAAACTCGTGGACATTGTCCTAGTCGGTACCCGGTTGAAATCACTTAATTTTTACGCGGCTCGTAAGTCAGCGAGGAGATTGTAGGATCGCGACGCAGGTTTACGAGCGGTCGTAAAGCCTCGCAAGCTCGCATTAAGCCCGATCGCGATCAGCGTGGAGATTAGGCCCGAGATCCTTGCACGGAGCCGGTCGATCGATAAGCAGGACCTCGGTATCGTCCGTGTTACAGGGACAGGACGGGTTCGCATTTAGAATCCGGCTATAGGCGTGGGCGACAAACAGTCCGGCGCTCTGTCTCTCTCCGGGAAACCGCACGGAACACCCAATATGCGGTAAATTGTCTCTGACAACTGGTTCTCTAACACCTGCCAGCGCGGCTAGCGATAATTAAATTTGCCGGCCGAATTAATTCCAGCGTTAGCCGTGTAGCTTCTGAGAGAGTCAACTTGCTGATTACACGGATTAAATATCGTGCCTCGCGACAGCGAAACCGACGCGGATTTTCCTCCAGCGAGCTTGCAACTGCACGGAACCGGCCACGGGAAATTATTGTCCGCGATGGGGCGGATGAATTGCGTCTGAATCGGGCTGTTTGCGCGATAATCTTTCGTGATAAAGTGTCCAGATGGACAAATATACCGCTCTCTGTTGCTTACATATTCGTTCCGCTGTTGCGAGGGTTATATATCGTTTCGGATTAATAAGCATCCGCTAAGATGGATGGTATCAGTCGCACTCATGGTCGCTGCGAGATTATGGAGGGTCATCGAGGTCTTTCAATGGCGGGCAAGGGTATTTTAATAGATAGATCATTGGATCTTCATCGGCCACTAATTTCGCGGAAATCTTTTAATTGTAAGAGTATGTAAGAGCTCCGATTGCCGATAAGTTGGCGTGAATGATGAGCACGTAGCAGTGATAACCGGAGTCTCAAAACGAAGCGACGATCCGCTCGAGCTTCGCGGCGGATTAACAAAGAAGGTCCACCGTTAAAAGCCCAGCTGTAGGAGAGTATCACGGAAGTTTTACGTAAAAGACGAAAGCGGCGTGTGAATATTATATCTGACGAAGTAAAGCACAATCGGCCATCGAGCGATTCTTCTCTTACCCTTACACGATTTAAAGATCGCGCGGAATTTTAAATTTCGTGTTTCCCTGCGATAGAAACGTCAATTGCCATTAGATTTTTCGCTCAATGTCGCGCAAGTTTCTACCCCGAGTGGTGCAGTTCGACCGGTTCGGAAATGTAGCAGAAATTGCCGGTTGCGCGACGAAAGGCGGTCGGTCGGCCATCGAGGCAGGGAGAAAATCCAACCCTAACGATGTTTCGACGCGAGCGTAGCAGCCCTTCTTAAATCTCGCTAACAACTTAGTTCTAAAATAAGCGCGGCCGCCGTTCCCGGCGCGGCCGGCAGTCGGAGAAATTGTAGCGAAAAAAATAATAGGGCGCCAGGGTTGTCTACGTGAAAGGGGTTGGCGTGCCTGGCCGCGTTAAAGGCTGTCGTTACTCATAATTAGCGGCGAATCGCCGAGGCTTTTACACGGATGAAGGCCTTCCGAAACGACGGATTCGTGACGGCCGGCTGTTACAATAGATGGGCAGGCAGCCGTGGTATTAGCCGAGGCGAGCTTCCAACCTGCGTCGACTATGCCAAAGCCACGAGAACCACGCGGGGAAAAATTGTCTGGCCGCGTCGGCAACTTCGGAAATTGTTTCCTGCACCGTCACCATGCCTCTTTTACCCTTCCACGACGATGCAATCGATAATCTGGGTTTAAAACGAGTTTCATTTCGCTAATCCTCCGTGAGGCTCCTGTCGCTATAATTGCCACGCGTGTTTCCCATGCTCGTGAAACGCGGGTTAACGCATTTTTGAACGTTCCTCGAACTGGGAACCTCGCAAGTATTCTCGGAGAATGCTTTATTCGCGGAAGTCGGCATTGCGGCGACCGAAAGTGGAACGACGTTAAATACCATGGAGGGAGATCACGCGAGGACGCGAAACGGAATAGCGTGGCAACGCGTAAGCAGATGGCGGGGGTTGAAAAGGCGGAAGGACAGGAAAAGAAATTGCGAAGAAAGGAGGGAATTGAAAGAGGAACGCAGCGGCGAGTGACGAAGGATTGGCGAAAGAAACGGGTCGGGGAGTGCGGCTGCTTCCGTATTGCAAGGGTATCGGTAACAACCCCTCGTTAAATGAGAGATCCCCGACAAAGGAGCCGCGGCTGCGTGGTAATAACCTTTCCGTGTCGCTGTTATCATCTCGCGCGGGTTTCGCGCCGCGTTGCCATACAAATGCCATGTAAATGAATGCAAATTAATCGTTCCAGATCTAGCTCGCTTCTCTTTCTTGAAAATTTTCTTTCGGAATCACAAAGCCGTCGACCCACTCGGCCCGGTGAACCGGTCGTTCCTCCGCGCGAATGCGTCGCCCCCACCTCTCCTTCGCTCACCCCTTTCTGCTTTTTTCCTCTCCTTTTCTTGTCCGTGGAAATCCACCCGCAAATAAACGAGTCACGCCCAGCCATTTGCGAGAGGAACGAGGGCAGGAACAGCGCGAGTTGCAGTATTCATTAAAAGCCACGGAACAAATGAAGACGGTAAATTGGACTCCGTGGCAAAGAAGCAAAGAAGTAAAAGGGAAAAAATGCGGGAGAAAAAGGAAGAGGCCGCGAGACGGGGGGCGGCGCTGGGGAGGAGAGGAGCACACCCTTTCCGATTCTTAATTCCACGGAATACGGTGTCCCGCGTTTAATTCCGCTTTTATCAACGAGAAACCGAGACACCGTTTAATCGAAGCTGCCTCGCGCGGGATCAAGCGTGGCAGAAGCCCGTGTCGCGCGATACCCCGGACCGGGTTACTACAAGCTTTAACGTAATAATTCAGCCCGTTATCAGCGAGTTTTCGGGGCTGCGAGCTCGCCGGCGGAGGGGGTGGTTTTGACAAAGGTTAGCGGACGAAACAAAGAGGACGATTTCTAAAGGCGCTTCGTTACCTCGACAACGACGTCAACCACCGTCGACGTCCGCGAAAGGCCGGTAACAAAGGAGGCCGACATCCACAAAGAGGAATATTATTCCTGCCGGGCGTAATCCTACGGGAGAGAGTGCGAATATTTATTACGCGGGCCACGCTTAAAACGGCCGGCTAAAGTGAAAACAATGGCGGATTTTCTGCAAACTGACTGGCCGGCCGCGAGTACGCGCGGACTAGCCTGATTTAGGACGCGTTTTCCTTCCTCTTTTCCCTCTCAGGGCTACCCTCCGTCCCGTTCGTCCGAGCCGCGCGCCCGGCCGCCTCGTCCTCGTCAGGCGGAAAAAGTTTTCCACGCGGCTGGAAGCGGCGCGACACCCGTCGTGAACTGTTGCATCGTAAAAATGGGAGAACCGGGACAAGGCCGGCGGATTAATAGCCGGCTGACTTTTTTAATTCGCCTGCAACTTCGTCGATTAATAATACCTGTCGCCGGCTGAATAGCACCCCGGTTATTATATTACGTTTCACGCGGAATAATTGAACAGCCCCCGGGGGCTCGTCGTTCCGCGGCCTACAATGGCCCCGGCCATTTCGCTATCATTAAGAATCAATTACTTCCGTCAGACTTCGCGAGTCGAACGAGCTCGAGAGCGCCTCGGCCGTTCCCCATCGGCGCTTAGAAAAATATTGCCATCGGAGGGAGGTCGCGGCGGGCCGCGATTCCAATTTTAATTCCTTCCGCAGACGTTCGTGGAAAAAATAAGGGAAATAGGAGGTCGGAGAATGGGGAAAACACGGGAGGGAGAGAGACAAGTAGAGAAAAAGGAAAGTTCTTCAAAGAACAACTTTACCACGGGTAGAAAGAAGTCGTCGGAGATTCATCGGCTCATCCACGACAACGAGACATCCGTTTGGCAACGGGGAAGGGAAACGAGTCGCGAAGAAGTCGTTCTTGGTCCTTTGTCGTCTGGAACGGGCTCTTGATTCCGTCGGTAATGCGGCCTGCCCGCGGAACGCGTATTCCGTGCGCGGCACTGCCTGTCCTCAGCCTTCCACTTCCACCCCCGTCGCCGCTCTTTTGCTCTTGTTTTAAAATATTTGGGCTTTATGAACGCGGCCGCGGGGTGCATAAATTATGCGACGCTGTTCCGTGCGACGGAGACGCAAAGAGCCGCTGCCTCCAGGAATATAATGTCCCGCCGGCTTTTTCCCCTGGCGGAAAACACCGCCGATAAAGCACACAAATTGCGCCAGGACGGCCCTGGGAAGAGAACTTGTCCGATGAGTTCCCACGTCGCATCGAATATTCCTCGAATACGCTCCCCAGCTCCGCGTCCATCGTGTAATATGTCTTTGCGTACCACGGAGAACCGCTTACGCGAGTCGTCTCGAGGTAAATGGATCGATTCTCGATGTCATAATTGGCAATCCTCTTTGATCGCGTACAAGGGGTGGTTCAGACTTCTCATATTCGATTCTTCGTGGATAATATTGGATTACGCGATTTTTGCATAAGGGTAGGTTGGGTCTGAATATTTAGTGGTTCTCCTTGAGATTACCATATTAGAAATTCTTGTGGTATTTTATTAAAAACAAATTTTCGTGTATTTGACAGTCCGAAGGAAATCTTCGTTCGTTAGATCGAAAATCGGAACGAGAACGCGCCCAGGCATGTAGCTGGAAGACGTACGAGACATATTCCGGTTGTGCGAGCGATAAATAAAAGAGCCTGTGTAGGGTCAAAGGATCGCAGGAGATAGGTGGAAGGCTGGGGCTGGTCGGATTCGAAGGTGGAGGAGAATCCTCCAGGGAGGATTTCGTTGTCGGGGCGAGGGTTGCCGTTCGATCAATCGAAAACCCGACGCCATTCCTGCCGATTTGTCGGAAATAAGTCGATCGACGTCCCAGGTGCACCAGGGTTATCGGTGTTCGGTTATTCGCACTCGATTCACCTGAAACGAAGATAAATGCGTTTCGCCCGTTTTCACGTATGAAGGCAGCTCCTTCCTCCTACCCTTTCTTCTTCTTCGTCGCGCCAACGCCGACGTTCCTCAAACGATTTCCCGTCTTCGCCTTCGTCTCGCGCTTTCAATATCCACCTTTAATATCGACGATTGTTGCGCTTGTTTATCGCCGGCAATCGCGTTCAATGCCTTGCATGGCTTCTCGGTTAATGCACCGTATGGCGAAGCCAGTTGGAACTGCTCGAACGGCGAATAAAACCGAACGATATTAGCTTCCTCCGGAACCGATTTCTTTTCGGAGATACGCAGGTCTGACTTGTTTAAAATTTCACAGGTGTTTCGTATTCCCTGTCGTCGCTATTAAGAGCTGTATCACTGAACGATCTTTCTACGCTCCAGTTAAAGTCATAGCGCTTGATATCTCAGAGCTCGACATTGCATAGTAAAGAATAAATTTCCACCTCTTATTCTACAAAGTTAGCCGATTTGGCAGCCAAAGAGAAGTCTCAAAAATTGCCACACGGAGAAACTCACGACTTCCTCGACGACCATCATTCTCGACGCCATTGTGCAACTTCCTCGCCATTATTTCGACGGACAATCGCGAACGACTTAGAATCAGAGGCCGGCCCACATTCTGTGCACGCTTTTCGGCCGCACTCTTTTACTTTTGTTTACGGTCTCCGGGATATTTAGAACGCTTAAAGGAACAATTAAACGGGGTTAAAGCAGTTCGCGTCCCCGTGGCTCTATCTCGCTTAATTGCCATGGCTTTTTTTCGTCGCGCCACCAACCCCGCTCGCTCCGGCGTCCAACCGTGGAGAACATTCTTTGAAGACTCTCGGCCAGAAATTCGGCTCGTTTTATTCCCGAGGTGTGTACGAGAGTGTGCGTGCGTGCGCGTGTCGCCGACTCTCGGGCCCTTCTCGCATGCCCGTTCCACCAGTCGCCAGCTCATGCCGCAGACACGGTTATGTCTCGGAGATATTTTAATTGTCGCCTCAAAGCAACGTTCGCCCTGATGCGAGAGTTCTTCGTGAACCGCGTGAAATATGAGGGAACTTGACGACTCGCTAATAACCTTCCTGCCCGGGCCGCGCCAACCCACCTCGAATTTAAAGTTCGCCGACCTTAATTTTTCAACCGACCCGCGTTTTTCTGCCTACCTCCGCTGCTTTTCCAGCATTTTGCAACAACGTGTAACCAACCTTTTATTTTCTTCCACCAGCTGAACCACCGCTGCTTATTTTACCCCTTTATATCAGGCATCATTCCCGTGAAGGGCAGGCACTTCTCGCTGAAAAGTTTCTACGCGTTTTTAACCGTTCTTGCTGTTCTTTTATATTCGAGCCGAGATCGTTTGCTTCTAGTTTCATACGGATTTTCGCCGAGTATGCGATACTCGGAATTTATACCTCGCTGGAATATTTATTTTATATTTTTCTTGTCTCAGCCTTTATTATACGATCAATCGAATATACGTTACTTCGACAGAAGAGATTAATTTTACCGTTTCACGGAACCCTTAATGCAAATATTCCCTCTGCGATCGAATAGCAATTTGAAGAAGGCATACGCGAGAAAGGTACAGAGGTTCGGCGAACTTTCCCTCAAAGTTCTCCAGCGTCCCACTCCACCTGGAGCTCCCCCAAAGCAGGGGTCTCCGTCCGTAATACGCTTCGATCGCGATAACGCGAGTCTATTTCAGCGGTTCGAATGAAGCCGGCGAACAGTGACCGAGTAATTCGGCGAGGTGACGACCGGCTGGGATTTCATTTCGCGATAGTCACGCTTTGATTTCCGTGGCGCAGGTGCCTCCGAGAAGAAGAGCGGGCAAGGGGCCGATCCGGAAATTCGCGGCCGCGTCGCCACCCTCCGGAAGGGGTGACGGGATCGCCGTTGGAGCACCCTGGGAGCTCGTTTGTTAACATGTTCGTCCCGCGAGCGACTTAAATCACTCGAGACCTCGAACGACGTCTCGCCGTCACGGGGAACTTTCCACGGCCGGATTAAATTGGATCCCCGACGGAATTACGGGAAGAAACGAAAATTGGAAGTTCAAAAGATGGCGTGGATTCGACAGGATTCGAACGGGGAAAGTCGAGGCTCCACGACGAATAACAATGAGCCAGGATTTCAGTGCACCGATGCTTTTCAGACACTCGCGATGGGGTGGAGGGTATATGTGTCTGACTTTTAGGAATTTCGCGTGAAACGTTTAATCGGGTTCATCGTCCGAGACATTGCTGGAGGAGCGATAGAAGTACATATGTCAAAAATGAAAGTAATAAAATAGTATTTTAATACGTTCACTATTACATCGGTCACCGGTAACCAATAACTAATTTAAAAATTTCTCGAAAATTTTAAGTACGTAAATAAATGGAAAACTTTGACTAGGGAACGCTATTTTTCTTACATACCATATTTATCGATAGTTCACCATTACATCCCAAATTTTATCATGTATAAAAGTTATTATGGGTAATCACGACGTGCGATTGGTACGATATTAAAATTCTTGAAAAGGACAGAAAATTGTTATCAATTTCCACATACTCTACAGACTTTTTCACAAAAGTTTTATCGTCTTTCATTCGGTTCCCACGAATTAAAAAATTTGTCCAAGCTATTCCTTCAACCTCGCGAATTATTTCGTTCGCTTCGAAGCTAATCGGAGGCTTGAAATTAACCCGACTATTTCAGCAAGGAAAATATCTCCTGACCTCTGACCGTGCGGATCCAAGGAAGGACCAGAGGAATCACGGGACAGTGTGCGGCCACGTCGGTGAAAAACAATTTACCCTCGTCCTCCGGCAACTTTAGAACACTTTCAACCATTTGTTCGCGCCGGCAGCTTAGAGAAAGAGTTACTTTAATATCGCGACTAGCAGCCACTTCGTATGCACGCCGTCTCCAGCGGCGTTCTCCTGCAGTCGTTCCCCTTCCCGCTTTCTGTCCAGTATCTCACTGCTTATCTCGGCCTCTCTCGCCGAAATAGCGAGCGTTCGCAATCCTCGGACCGACAGGATCACTCGGATCGCGCTCCGCGGGGTGCTTCTGGCAGTCGCGGCTCGTAATTTTGCCAGGTGATCTCCGAAGATAATGAAGGCTTCTCGTTTCAAATGAAAAAGGGGGCAAAGAGCCGTGGACGGCGCTCGTGGACCAGAAGAGGACACTCGGCGCGATTATTGAGTTATGGGAAATAAAGGCAGAGCCAGCCGGAGAGCAGGGGATGAAGATGGCGGAGCAAGTGGACGAAGTTTGAATTAAACTCGTCTCTCGGGGAGTTCCTAATGGGCCAGTCTCTATTTGAGTTTCTTATTTCGTCGTTCAACCCCGAACATCTCCACGGACTGTCGAAGTAATTGCGAGAAAGATTCGCACTGTAGATAGCATGGCTGCGCTACAGCTCGTATCGAAAATCAAAGACGGAGGGCAGTTTCCGGGAACTTGGTATCGAAAATTCGAGGGTGTTCCGCGTGGAAACGGGAGTGAAGAGCTGGGTGGATGTGCATCGGGGACTTTTAAAAGCGGCTCGTTCCATGGCGCTGCTCAGCAATGTAGATCGGTGCAATCGATACGGAAAGACGCGCTCCCCTTCCGAGAGGGGATTAATAAATAATGGAGCTCCGAAGTCGGTTCGATCGAGTTTCAGACGTTGCATCAAAGCGTACGCATCCTTTAATAAAGGATACGATGCCGGCAGACATCGGTAAATAATACAGGAAGCTTTCTCTTTCTCGAGGGGGCGGGAGGAAGACGGGGTAGGAAGTGCGTGGAAGGTTCCGCGAGTAAAGATGATGCAGTAAACTCCGCTGTTATTGGCACTCTAAGCGCAGGTGTTCCGAATGATTTCTCCGGGGACCCAGACAGTCCGTGAAAGCGACTCTCTGATTCCAACACCAGCGAATCGCGACGGGCATGGGAAATCAGCAGAGGAAGAATTAACCGTCTTCGCTGGCCGCCATAGCGCAGAGGAATTAGAACCTTGGTCTGGTAGCTTCCGATATCTGGATAAAACCCGTGGTATCTTCAACGAACGACGAAGAATCGAGTAACTCGAAGAAGGTACGTTAGACTATCGACAATCAGACCTGAACTTCGCGTACCTTCGTGTACTTCGTATTTTCAAAATCGTAGATTCAGAATTCTCGTTTCAAAAATTTCCACGAAAAATCCGCATTCGCTTCGTCTTCTCTACCCCACAGGTTAAACAATTTCCCTAATAACAAATTCGTTTATAAACTCTACAACTCGGTTACGTTCCACGTTCCCAAGATCGTCCAAGTTTCAGAGATTCCATCCCAAAAATTTGAAAAAGTCCGAATTTTCGTCGTCTGTTCTACTTACTAGGATTCGTTACGATTCCTCGGAGTTCTCGGATGCTCGTTCACTGGTCCTGGAAACAAAGGCAGAGACGTAGGAGCGAGGATCCGGGACGCAGAGTCGGAACGACACAATTCATTCGTCGAACGAGCGTGTCTCGTCGGGAATCCGTGTTTGAGCGTGGCGTTACGCGTTAGCATAATTCGATAGAGGTCGTAATCGAGGAGGAAGCCGGACGTCGTGGCACGAAGGACTAGAGCGTGGACGAGGTGGAAACGTCTCGGATCGGGACGCGTAGGTAGGATCCGGAGCGGCGACATTATTGCCCGTGCACGGGGACGATGTCATTTCGGACGATCCGTTGTCTCGTCCCGTTCGGCGTGGCGGGTGGCGAGGGTAGAGACAGCCATGGACGTAGGTGGAAACACGAACTTCCAAGGGAACACGGTTGGCGCGAGTCGTCCGCCGGTATAGACGGGGCCACGATCATAAATTCACAGCATGCGAGCGGCGGGTACGTGTCTTCATAAAATCTTAGATCGAAGATTGCCGGTGGACGTCACGGTGCACGCGAAAAAAATAATTAGAGAGAGAGAGAGGGAGAGAGAGAGCCTGCGGAGCGGGAGCGCAGGATTTCGGTATGCGCGTCGCGCCGCGCGGCGCCGTTGTATCGCGTGTGCTCGCTGTTTCGTATAAATTACGCGGATGTATCGCTAACGCCTCGGTCGGTCGCCTCGTTAATTGCTTCTGACTCGATTGAATTTTATACGATCGTGCCAGGATTGGATCTGTTTAAAAAAAAGAGAGGGAGAGAGAGAGAGAGAGAGTGGGATTTAAATTCCTCTGACAAAATCGAGATTCGCGTCGCGTTAATAACGAAGGGAATCACACTGGCGAGGATGATACTATTTATTGGCTCTCAACGACGTAATTTAACGCGTGTTTTATTTTCGCGCGTTTTATCATTCGTTTCCTGTTTTCCTTTCGCTCAATCGTACGCGAGTGGAACTCGACGCGGGGTCGTAAACGATCTTCGACGAAAGCTAAAGGGAGCACAAGGGGTTATAATCGTTCGGGTGAACCGTGGAAATGGCCGCTGGAGCATCTTTTTTACAGGGCAACCTGGGCCCTGTAAAAATGTAAATCGCAAAAATTCGAATGTAAATCCGCGGGAACAGGTAGCGGGAGACGTAAGCCCACGAGGGATTACGATAATTTATTCTCGCAGCCTGTAGGGTTACTTTATCCCCGGGTACGAGATAAATTCGCGTCCCTTTCGGGTCGCTTGTAAAGCGACGTTCACACCGATTAAACCCTCTCGGAACACGAAAAAAATTGAAATACCGTTCCGACGTCTTCCCTTTCCGCGATATTTCTACCACACTTTTGAAAAATATAACGAACCTCCAAAATCGACAGAAAGAAAATGAAAGGTAACAAATTTTCACCGTGCAAAAAATATATAAAAGAGTTTGTCTTTTCAGAAAATTGTAAAAATAGAAATAGTAGGATGTTATTTTAAAACGTGACTTGCAATATCGATACTCGCGATAGTGAAAATTCCCGAATGCTGAACCAAGCTTAACGCAACGTTGTATTCCTGTCGCGTTACCTGAAAGCTGTCAGAAATCCAAGGGATCCGAGAGGGATGGTCCCTAACAATCGCGTATTCCCAAAGTTTCATCGTTGCCATTCTTCGAATTTCCGTGGCCCGAACACCCTTCCCTGTCAGCTGTCTGCGTACAAATTTAATGTTCCATTTCACCCATAAACGACACCTCAAAAATGCCTACGGCCACCGAACCAACCCCCTTAATTTTCCCGTCTCTAAAATTAGACACCGTGCTGGTCCGACCTACAACCTGACCCGCGATCCAGATTAAAATCTCCACGGCGTAACAATGGCCTATCTTGTATCAACGACTGCTACGTTACAAGATTTTATCGAACTCGTACAACCTAGAACACGCTCGGGCCGCCACGACAATGCTACACGAGTATCATCGCGATCGCGCGATGCCTCGGCCGCAGCGAAACCTCGAGTTTACCGAAATAATTAACCTAGCATAGGCGAATGAAAACACCCTGCGTCGAATCAGGAAGCAACTTCAGGGTGGGTAGACCTCGCGAAGACCGTTCGTTTTAATTTTTATCGAGCGTTCTCGAGCTCGAGGCCTCTCGTGCTTGCGCCACTCGGCGAAAGTGGGCTCGTATATCTCACCTGTTCAGGTGTCTTCTCGTCTAACGTGTTTACAACCCGACACCCCTCTCGCTCTCTCTTCGGCAGCTCGATTGATCATCCCTCTGGAATCACCCTTCGACCCCCGAGACGCGCGTGCCTCGCGATATTTTTCACGGGCGCGCGAAATTGTTGCCGCGGACACAAAATTGTTTCTGCTTCCGGGAACACGCGAGCGTCTCGTCGTGTATGACTCGTGTGGAAAGAAGACAATGGATGAGTCCCGCGTAATTAATGGATCGGAAGGGCCGAGACGTACGCTTCGACGTGCACCTAAACGTTACACGACACGAACGTTCTATCCGGTGCAGGGCGTGTAACGATTTTTCCTCGCAGGAGTAAGTACGGTGGAACAATAACGGGGAACATGGAAGGACGGTGGGGCAGACGCGTTTCCAGGCATCGAGAAAGCGCTGACAAACGACGACAGGATCACGGGAACCCGCGCAGCATGAGAACGCACTTTACGAATCAAAATCGGCTGCGTGACTGACCTGGTGTCTTCATCCATCAAGCTTCCAGAACTCGAGTCCTTCGCCGGTTTCTTCCTTCTTTCCCTCCATCGTCGCCTACTGATTAATAGTCCCGTAGTCTCGGCACAGATCGAGGCAATCTCGGTATTGAACGTGATCGTAGCACGCGTTAATTCGCGTGAATCCTGGCGACGTCTGTCCGCCGGCTCTCGTCTTTCTTTTCATCGGACCAGCCCTGGCGTTCCGCAGCTTCTTTCAATCAACGTCGATTAATCTCGATTTCGGCCATCGTCTATCGGTCCCCCGGCGTTCCACGCTTCTTGTCCCTTCTTTTCCCTGCCAGCGCCGCGGAGCTGTCGGCGTCGCGTTTCTTTTTCCCGCTCCGTGGAACGCGCGTGCACGCCAGACTTTCTCGGCCGCTTGGGGCCGGGACGACGCATAATTATTCATCAGGGTCTTTGCCTAATTCTCGCTCGTTAATCACCGTCTCCGGGAGACGTGGATCCCGACAACCTCCGGTCAACGACTGCTTCATCGATGCTCTAAGCTGCTTTATTCAATCGTCCACGGTGTTCTCGTTGGCAACTGTCGCGTCGTTTTGCTTTTCGGGTATGCTTCGTTTCGATATGGAGATACGGGAGTAAAATTTAATTAAAGTTTAATGGGGTAGAACGTGTATTTAAAGATATTCGAGCATAAGAACACCGAGGTTAAAGATACGAGGGAGGAGATATACGTGGATCAAGAAAATAAGGCCAGCACGCGTGTATCCTTGAGATCCTGTATCCTGTGTACTCGAAGACGATGTAGAGATCCTTGAATATAGACAGACGAGAGAGGAGTCGAAGAGGCGAAGTGAAAGTTAATTACACGAAATACCAAAGAGCCTGACCCGAGCGAGGTGACAGTGATGTATCTTTCACTGGCAGAAATTTATTTTCCTATTCGACGATATTTTCACGCGAAACCCGTACGGTTACACCGTAATCCACGCAGTTTCGGGCACATTTTTATCATCCGCAGCGAAAGGGTATAAAATTTCTTTTTCCCCGCATTTGCACGGGAAACGCGTAGCGTCGCTCGCAATTTTCCAGCTCGAGTGTAAAGCTATCCAGAGGATCGTTCTCGCGATTAGTTGGATCATCGGCGCAATGGAAGTCTATTATACGGATGGCTATTAATTGAATCCTGCGCGCGGCTCGTGTTATGTAACCGATATGCAAATAGATTGTCCGTTTCGCTGTGTGTCGCGCGCGGAATTAATTCCTGGAATTGTTTAACGAACGGGTCCCCGCGCCGCGTTCGGGTTGGAGGTGTTCGATAAAAATGAACGCGCGAACCCCAGCCGAGAATTTTGCCCGGCGAGCGAATAAATAACGCGTTTTACGCGAAGATGCGGCAGATAGCCGGGATACGTATATTTGCCCACGATACGAGCGTGTAACGCGGTGAAACTCAGCGATTCGCGCGACCGACGACCCCCGAGTTCCGCTTTAATTCCGAGCGTCGCGCGAAAGGAACGAGGCGACGATATCTTCTCGCGTCGCGATGGACGACGCCAGATTGCCGTCTGGTCCGGCACGAGATTCGTTCGTTGTCCGTGTCCTGTAGCGCTACCGGACGTTTCGACGCCGGGGTCCGTTTCGCAAGGTCGGAGATTCGTATCGGGACCGGATCGAAGCTGTCTGGAGCTATCTTGGCCGCGTATCGGAATAAAAACACGCGGATTACGATTTCCACCGCGCGTATGCCCCGATCTACTGGTCGTGGAAGACTCTCGAGCGCGTTTTATCCGCTGGACAAGAGGATAACGCGAAGCGGTCGCTATCTCCTGGGAGTACGCGTGACTCGGTTGCTTAATTGGCCATTAATTATGCAAATCGACCGATTACCTCGATCGCGTGTTTTCAGCCGACTGGTTTCCATGGCGAATTTCGAATTTTCGTAATCGCTTTAGGGGTTGCGGCGGAGTGGGAAGGCGGGAGACAAGTGGAAGGAGCAGGGCAGAAATTTCTATCTCGATCCACCCTCGTCGGAATCGGCAGGAAACCCTTATCAATCGAGAAGAGTGCATTCGATCGATCAGCGAGCCGCTCAGTCCCGCGTTCTTCCCTGCCCGCTGTCCCCTAAATTCGCTCCTCCGCTTTTATTTCGGCCCGTTCATTAAGCCGTCAGCCGGAAACGTATTTCGCTGGAAGGTCCGCGGTAATTGACGCCGTTCGATCCTTCGATAGATCGTCCAAGAGGTCAAGTCTCTCGCTCCGTCCTAATTACCTCGCGAGACTCGCTTCGAACCCTTTGTCCATAGTTTTGCGAGCAATCTGACGCGTTTCGAGAAGAACGTACGATAATTTAACTTCTGCTCCGAGAATTATATAAAAATACGGCAAAATTCCTCGAAACGTACATCGCGAACGGTTTCCCGAAAATGTGAAAAGTTTTTATCTCGTTGTCCTCCAAATGAGGGTGAAAAGGGTGGAATGTTGGAGAGGAAACGCAGACAGTGACGTGTACGAACTGGTCGTCGCGTTTCTACGAACCTTCCGCTCTGTAACGGATCTGTTCGACTTTGAGCCGTGAAAAAGGTGACGTACCAAGGTGGGGTTGGGTCTTTTAGGCGAACTCCAATTAGACACGGATACGTAAGCTCACCCCGCGGTAAATTAACTCCGCGAGGCTCGGTGTCATGCGTGAGATTGATCGTCTCGGTCCTCCGGGCGAGACGATGTCCCGTGGAACAGTTTTCTTCTTGACGGTGATACAGCCGCGTGAAATGCAGAACGACGCTTTGTGCCACGGACAGCAGAGAAATTGTGCGTCGTGGCCGGGGGGACGGAAAAAATGGTCGCCGTGTGCGGCGCAGGACGTACGCGGGAGATGGAAGTATCGCGGTCACCGTTCGCTGGGACCATGATGGATTCACCATGAGAATCGACCCGTTGTCCCGGGGTCAGCGCGGGATCCAGCAAACTTGCCGTTTAGGCCTCCTCGCGCCACTTTTCCCCGAATTTTTCGCCCTTTTCGCGCAGAGTAATTGCGACCGAACAAGAAGAGTCTTGGGATAGTTGGAGAACCTATTTGTTATTCTTAGAGAAGTTTCCCGGGATATTTGGTCAGGTTTGGGGATCTTGGGGTACTTTCATCTGTGATGCCTTTGGTCAAGATGCCTTGGAATAATTTTATCAGAGAGTAGCAATGAATCGGTCAAAATCGTAGCTTTCGGATATTTTATCCTGTCAATTGCCAAGAAATAATACTATTAACGTTGTTTATTATTCACATACGTATCCCAGAAGCAGGATAAAATTAACGTCGACAATTACATGCATTCTTAAACGTCGAAAGAGAAAGAATTTTTCCTCTGATAAGACATACAATAATTGGAGTAAACGTGGACCAAAATATAATCCAATTTTCCGTAACGTTACAGCAATTAATTGGTCAAAATCGTGCCTTTTAGATATTTTATTCTGACAATTACCAAAAAAATAACGCTGTTAACGTTGTCTATTGTTCACATACGCATCCCAGAAACAGGATAAAATTAACATCGACAATTACATGCGTTCTTAAACGTCAAAGGGGACCTATAATAATTGGAGTAAACGTGGACCGAAATATAATCCAATTTTCCGTAACGTTACAGCAATTAATCGGTCAAAATCGTGCCTTTCAGATATTTTATTCTGACAATTACCAAAAAATAACGCTATTAACGTTGTCTATTGTTCACATACGTATCCCAGAAACAGAATAAAATTAACATCAAAAATTACATGGATTCTTAAACGTCAAAGGAGACCTATAATAATTGGAGTAAACGTGGACCGAAATGTAATCCAATTTTCCGTAACGTTACAGTAATTAATCGGTTAAAATCGAGCCTTTGGGATATTTTATTCTGACAATCACCAAAAAATAACGCTATTAACGTTGTCTATTGTTCACGCACGTATCCCAGAAACAGGGTAAAATTAATACGAATAATTACATCGACTCGTTTGGTATTGGATTCTTAAACGTCGCGAAAGAAAGAATAATTGGAGTAAAAGTGGACCGAAAGGGAAGACTCGTATAAAATTTATTAAAGCTAATATTCAATTTCCTCTGGCCGGTTTCTGGAGGGTAATCGAATACCAGAGATAACTCAGTATAAATTCCTATTCGATTCCACGAGCATAACAGATCGACGGACATGCCGGTTCCGTCACAGCAATTTCTTTGGTACTTGCGTCGGGAGAAGAAGACGTTGCAAATCGCGGCGGTGAGTGTAGCATAACCATAACCGAAGCCGTGGACAATGTCGGGAATTCCATTTCTTCCTTTCCCGATGCAACCATTTAGATGTGCGGGAACACGGGCCCGTAGGAGAGTACAAAAGGGCTGCGCGGTGTTTGGAGGCCGGTCGCGCTCGTCGCACGAAAGAGAAACCCCGGTTCATGGGAAGAGCGAAGAGTCGCGCAGACCCTGATTACACCATAAATCGAATCTCGGCCGACCGCGCGGAACCTCGGATTAAATGAAATTCCTATGCCATCTCGTATATCTTTCCCGGCGACGCTGGCCTTCGGTAACGAGAATTACGCCGATGTAACGTTTTCCATTTGGATTCGTTGCTACTTGATCCACTGCACGGTGGCTTGCTTCTGCACTTATTCGCGCATCGTTTTACCCATGGTTGCAGCCGGACCGGTAATCGTACGTTCCGCTGTCACGGCGTATTAATTAATTTAAACGACCGCCGAACCGTTGCGAAAGGAGAATAGGATCGGCGAGAAATATACTATACATCGTTCTAAGGGGACGGATTCTGTTTCACAGGGAGACCGGGATCGTTATTTGTCCGGACGACCTGGCCCTTGTATCGGCTCGTGTTATTACGGGAAAGAGAGAAACGCGTGTACGAAGATAAAACGCGGGGCGAGGGAACGTGGCCAGGACGAAACGTGGTCAGCGTGAACTTGAAGCGTGGGCGACTGGTTAAGAGATCTACACGATCGATAAGGTCCTCCGGATATAGCGGTTGCCAGTGGTCCCGTCGACGCAGCGAGTCGATCACTCGAGTCTGTCCCCTTCGTGCTGACTTTGCTGCACCTTTGCAACTTTCCAACTTTATAGCAATGCGAGCAATCTTTGCTCTCCTTTGTGAATTGAATCACGTATTAAAAGCACTTGTGTAATTTCTAAAAATTGTAACAAACCCTGTAAAATTTACAAAAGTTTGTACATGCAAATATAATATACTGCTTCTCGATTGTCTATGTTAAGGAGTTATAATGCAAAGAAATAGTAACCAGTGGAAATGGTGGAAAAATTGTATAGATGTTTATTAAACATTCGTGCTGGCAAGAAATTCACAGTCGCGTATGTCAGAATAGTCTATTGTAACTCACCGGGAGACGTCACGACGTGTATACCACGTTGTTGGCGATTCTGCCACAAAAGCATTACGACGTGCGTGGCACGTCTTTCCAGCGCAAGTGGTTAGAACTGACCTGACTGTTTAGGGCCACGCAGGTCAAAGACGTCTCCAGGAAACGGGAGACAAAAGCCACGCGCTGTCAAAAGACAAGACGCGGGGGAACGGATCGCTCCCACATCGCTAGGATGTAAAATTTGTTTTAGTATTTAGTTTTATACGATTTGTGAACTTTGATATTTGGATATACAGACACTGGAATACCAAACTGTGACTGTGTCAGAGAGTTCGCGTATATTCCACAGCGATGTCCAGTGTGTTTGATCTTCGTTTCACACTGGTCTCCTGCACAATTCCGTAATGCTTAAAAGTAATCGAGCAAATCTTCAATTTTCTCGCTACAAAATACCCAGTTGGCGGAGCGTAATCCCGGTGACCGGGAAGGAGCTTAACGTACCTTTCTTGTCGCGTCGAGCGAAGACGACATTGTGCTCGAGGAGCTCGGCTGGCTAGCAAGTTCTCGTAACGAAACCGACGCGGCCACCGTCACGACGGCGGACGTATCTGGCTTTGGAAAGTTTTTAACGAGCTTTCTCGCTGGTCTTTTCCACGAGACTGAAGCCGGTGTTTACTTTGTCGAAGTCCAGGCGACGCTGGTACCCGTAGATGGGAAATCTTGCGGTGCGCCCTGGCCTGTTATTTGTCTTCGTCTGCTCGCTCTCTCTCTCCCTCTCTCTCTCTCTCGCTCTTTCTCATTCTCTCTGCCACTTTCGACCAACAGCGAAAAACCGTGCTCCGTGAAACTAAAATGCGCGTCGCCGGAAAGCGACCGGCCGGATTGCTCGTGTTTGACGCCTCGCCTCTAGGGCCGATGTTAATTAAATCGCGAAATTGAATTCTGTCGGGAATTAGTGTCAATTAAAATTGAATCGCCTTTCACGTCCGTCGATGGATCTTTCGTTCGTCGAACGCGTCGAATACGTAACGCGCTGTCGAACAATCTCGTCAAAATGTCCGCGAAATGTTTGGAAAACGTTCGGGCTTTATCAATTGCTCGAACAGCCTAATGGACGTCTAGTCCCAACGTTTTAATTGGTCCACGCAGCCGTGCACCCTCCGCCAAGTACTGCTTACCGAGTACAAGTTCCCAGGAACAAACTACTTCCGGCAAACCGCGGCGAAAACTTTGCTCGTTATAAGAGTCCAAACGGATATGGGAGGATCGGGGTATGACGTTAATCCTGTGACAAATCGCGAGGATACGCGACGAGTTCATCCAAGGGAATCTTCCGTGTGTATACCGTGGCAGTAAAGTACCTCGACAAAGAGCTATCGTAATCCCCCGCAACGACCGCTGCTGTACCAACGACCCCTTTAAATCAAGCTTAAAAATCTGCACTCCGTAAAAATCGCCGATATTATCATAAATTCATTCCACGTGCAATATAATCTCGGACACATCGGCTGTTTACTCGAATCCGACCGAATCTCGAGTTTCGCTTTCAACGGGGGTGCGTTAATGCGCGAGGATGAAGCCGCGACTGTTAATGCCTTGACAGCTCTAGGAGGACTATTTGTCCTGCTAATGTCACGCGAGAGAGCGGAAACCGGAGGACAGAAGATAGGACACGGGAAGAAAGAGGGTAGGGGGGAAGAGGACGTCAGGGGTGGGTACTGTCCTACCCTTTGTTTGAGCTCTGTCAAGCGAGATACATTTTCCGTTTCGCGCGGAGGGTGCAAAACGATTGTTCGCCGGCGGAGCCCGCACACGGCAGCGTCCTTCGGTTGCACTTACGCACATGACCGCACTCTCCCGTCCTAATTCCTCCGTCGTCGTCGGATTTATCCCTCAAAGAAATCGCCCCGACAGCCCAGAGATCATCCGGATCGCAGTCACGAAATGCCACCTACCGATCGTGTCCCCGTTAGTTTTGCTCCGTTGCACTCGCGTTCATCTGACTCACGACGCCCGTGGTTTCTGTCGGAAGCAGTAAACTTCCACGGGGTAAGAAACAGGTCGATCGTGTCCCCGTTAGTTTTGCTCCGTTGCACTCGCGTTCATCTGACTCACGACGCCCGTGGCTTCTGTCGGAAGCAGTAAACTTCCACGGGGTAAGAAACAGGCCCGTCTTTGCCGCGCTGGAACCGGCTTCGACTACCGTCGCGCGATCTAGGGTAGGAGAGACTTCTTGCGAGCGAATCGATCGAAAATTCTGCCTGAATAACGGTAGTAAAAAAGATTCCTAACCACCCCGCGTCTACAGAGATATATTTCAGCCGTGGAACGTCCTCTCGCCCACGTCCAAACTGACAAAGCACCGAATTCCAATTTCGACCTCACGATCGAGCGATCAGATTTTAATTTCAGATCCGAGTTTAGTCGTAATTTGACGCGAAGGAGAGAGGGTGGAAAAACAAGAAGGACGAGTAGACCGGACAACAGACGGGCAGGCAACGATATATCGGAAATTCCTACGGAATTTAATTACCGGCTGATTCGATAACCCCAAAGCGATGTCGGGGTAGTAAGCAGGGAAAAACAGGTCGGGTATGAAGCAGTTAATACGGGCGATTTTCTCGAACGACACTCGATCGTGGCGCACCTGAACATTAGGGTGCGGAGGGCAGGGTGGGAGAGTTGGTTAGGTGCCTAGATCGGCGTGCAGGTGTAATCCGTGCCGCTCAATCGCGGCCCGACTATGGCGAGAATCGGTTGTAGCGGGAATCGGTATTAGCACTCCCCGATTATGTAAAGCCCGAGCGATTATGGAGATCGAATTAAGCTCGTGGCGTGCGTTCGCGCGCTCAACGAGCTTGACGCGTGAAGAGAGGGCTCGCCCGCCACCCCACGGCACGACACCGAGGAGAAGGGGGGGACTCGTGAGTGGTTGCGGCGACGGTTTGCGCGGGGGTGGTCGGGTGGTGGCAGCGGTAGTAGCTGGACGCGAACGTAGCCGATGGCAGGGGGTTGCAATTCCCGTAAATTAAAGGACAATCGAGCCGAGGTCACCCCCATCTATTGTTACTGGCTCTGCTTCGAACGGTGCAACCGGACAATGCGCATCCAGTGAGTTTCACCCTCGTATTTCATGTAACTGCCAAACGCTCGTGGCTTCCGACGCGAAAGAGAAACGGAGAGAGACTTGGCGGATAGACGGATGGATGGATAGATGTGCAACGGTGAAGAAGGGGGAAAGATAGAGTCGAAGGGGTGCGATAGTCGACGGCGGCGACGCTTCGGGGGCGGAAGGGCCGAGGGGAGAGGGTAGCTAGAGCGACTCGTGTTTTAAGCTCGTTACACCATGGGTAAATCGACAAGTTCTGGAGTCGGCTTAACGCCACCACCTGCCACCTGCTGGTTCTTGCGTTTACACAGCCCAACCAGTCGCCCCCCTCTCTCTCTCTCTCTCTTTCTTACGCGCACTCTCTCGAGTTAGACTGGATCTTCTTGGTTTACCTCGGAATCACGACGGTTTGCCTCGAGTTACGGACTCGCTTTGATCTTCGGCTTCGATAAGTCGCGAAAGGATCTCGTCCCCGCGCCGATTGGCCGGGTAAACTTCGGACGAGTTTCCTGGCTGGATTTCCGATGTCGCTCACTTTCCTACTAGCCTGGGATCGGTCGGTAATATTTTAAAAGAGCCGAGTCTACGTAAACGCCGTTCTTCCGGCTTTCAACGTGGACAGAACCAAGTATCTCGCGACGAGATTCGATCGTCGTCCGCGATCTTGGAATTTCCACGGACGGAAAAGGAACAAAGGGAAAAAAGGGAAGACTGTCAGTGATATTCCACCCTAACGTACTCTGACTCTCCCTTCCTATTAGAGTCCGTCGAAGTTCTCGCGGAGGCAATTAAGGCCGCGACGGGGCGTAACCGACCAATAAATCTGGGATCAATAAATTAGCGGACTGGTTGAAGCTCGGAGGTGACTTTATCTTCGCGGTGGCATCGCGGCGTGGCAGAGCGGTCTGTCGGGGTGGGAAAGGAAAACGGAAGCTGGCCCCAATAAAACACTAGCCTCGCTCTTACGTTCACGTCTGCGTTCGCGTACGCTACACGGCTCTCTCGCGCGCTAATCTGCATTTTAAATGTCCGTGCTTGCCACCCCGACCGGCGACCGCCGATAACAGAGAGCTGAAACTCACGGACGGGCCGTCCACCCACCACCACCAGAGCCTTCTTCGACCCCTTTCGCCGCTGGAACGCCGGATGCGCCACCGGATACTTGGCGAGTACGTTTTCGCGCCCACGGGCCGCAGATAAAAGTATACCTAACAGTAGGACGAGGCATCGCTACGTCGAGAGCCTGTCCAGGCCAGACCTCCGTGAACCTCGCGCCATTGTTCCTCTCTTTCCAGATTTCGCCATCCTCGAGATATTAATATCCGGTCCGGCTATGGTCCCGCCGTTATTTTCCAGCAACGCTGCCTCTCTCGTATTTTCGCGACGTATCGTACAGGATTATCGCTTCCTTGGCCAAGTCGAGCACTCCTCGCTCGTCGTCGTGGTTTATTGCAATTTTTATAAATTTATTTCCAGCGAGGGTTGAAGTTCCGGGTACGAACCACCGAGCACCCTTCCCGATGGCTAGCGGAACAGCTTTCGCTTCCGGTTCTCGTAATTATTCCACCCCCTCGACATCGGGAACCGCGCGCACGACGAAAAGTAAAACTTTTACACCCCGGAAAATTGGAACGGGCTAGCGGCAGTAAAGGGGAAACCAGTTTCACTGGGTTTCGATCTGTCGCAGCGCACGTCAGACACACGTACGTACGTACTCGCTGTATGGCGGGAAACGTGGCCGTGGATCGGCGGAAGTGAGACGTCGCGATGTCTCACGCCGACATAAATCACCATTGTCGGTCGCCCTGGCTCGAAGAAACGCTCGATTTTACGGTCGCCTCGGACTGAATGGGACAAGAGTTACGACGACGCATCGAATGCATCGAGCAGCGCGAGGGAGAGCCGACGAAAGGGGAAGATGACTCACAGCCGAGTCGGCTCGTTGGCTAAATGGCCAGAGATCGTGGCGTGGCTGGCCATAAGAGAGAGAAAGAGAGGGAGGGAAAAAAAGAAGTTTCACCCCATATCGCGGACTTTTCATGCGTGTGCATCCGCCTGGCGAGCAGAGTCGGCCGGATCTCGCTCGGAAACGCGAGAGGACACCGTGTTTCACCTTTGTTGCGACACCCTCGCTGCGCGTATTCAAAGGACGGCTGGATGTGCGCGCTTTCCCTAAAAACCTGGCGCCAGTTTCTCGTTTGTTTCGCGAGAAATTAAATACTCTCGTATGATCCCGTTGTGCCTTTTCTCGTATACAACACGGTGACGTTGACTTATTTCATCGCGTTGTTGCCGCTAGGAAAAAACGCAGAGTTACGAGAGAAGGGTGTTTCTCATTCTTTTAAGTAGCGTTTCCTTGGACCGGGAAAAGATTGATATCCGGCGAATTTGAATAAATTTTTGATCGCTGCGGGAGTAGTCTTTTTCCTCGGCAGACGTTAATACACCCTCGGGTACATGGTCTACGCTGGGGTAAACGTGACGCGGAGCGATGTCAGGCAAACGCATACCTGCTGTTGTTCCGTGACGCGACGTCAACCCTGTGTCTACTGGAGAATGTGGACGAAATGCGGCTCGAGCATGCTCGCGAGGTCAAGTGGACGTGCGTAGGACAGAAACGTGGCCCAGTGGCGGAAGTTCTCTTGTCAGGTGGCACGTCTCGAGGAGCCGGGTGTCTCGGCAAAGCGAATAGAGAAGTCAAAGGCACCGTTACGACTACTTTTATCGCCGGACGTAGCTCGTTCGCTTTACCTACGTTGGATTTTCGTTCGCCGGTTCGTAGTCATGCGAGCGAACAATGGGTTTCCACGAGCGACTGCTCGATACACAGTGCACAGGCTCGCGCGATAGAAGCGGGAGAAGAAAAAAAAGGGGAAATAGAAACACTCGGATGGAAAGGTCCTTTGTTTTCCACGGTGCAGCCAGTTGCTTTTAAGGGGGCAAGCCTTTCGAGACGAGAAAGGATCCTGTCTCGGCCAGGAACTTCGTCTACCCCCTTTGTTCGCCACGACGTCTCCTCTGCGTTGAATCGGAAGAAACAAATAATTCCTCGGTTCGCAGTCTACGCCTCTGTACTTAGCTCCGTAACAGCGTTGCTTCCATCCCACGGAATCGTCGAATTAAAACGTTCGAATCGCGACATTGTCCCCGAAGCTGGGACTAGTTCTTCCGAAGTTCGCCATGGAAATTTTCCAATCTCTCGGATCGTCCTCTGCAAACGTCTTGCGCTGTAACAATCCTTTGGTGCCGCTTGTCGGACAACGCCGGGGACGAAAGTCTGGAAACTCTTTCGAGGACAAAGCTCGAGAGTTGAATCGCGAGAGGGAGCCAGTGGCCTCTGAACGTCCATGGGGCGACCCTTAACTTTTTAATTTCCATAAAACGCGGGACGGAGGACGACAGGGGAAACTGCGCCCGTACGCAATCGGCCGTCTGCGCGCGTCGGTTGGCTCGGAAAATTTATTAACACCCCGCAAGAGGCGTCGACGATGGGGAGGTCGCGAACAAAGTAACGTGGCGGCGTTTCCAGTGGCACAGGCGTCATCGGATAGAGATACGTCGGAAGTTCGCGTCGCTTCTGTCTATCTGTCGCGGCCAGACAATGCGAGATCCGACGACAGACGTGGCCGAACCGCGCCCCTTTCATGTACCACTGATTGATACCCTTGGCCCTGTCCGACGTGGGGTTGCGACGGTAATGTCGTCCTCGTTGCGAGTCCCGCCACATTATCAACGCCGACTGGAGATCCGCCGATTAACAGAGCACCCCGATATCGCGCGGATCCTGTTGAAATTGTTCACAAGGAGTTTACATGGACTGCGCGTGTTCGTGTTTCCGATCTATATGCTCGCGCCGCTCACTCGTTCCAAACCACCCTCCGCTCCGACCGTTTGTTCAGGGAAATTATTCAAAATTCCACCTCTGCGATGATTCGTTATTCAAGAAATTTATCGGTGTCGCGAGAGCGTTGAAATTCGACCTGGAATAATAATTATATTTACCAGCGGGATAACGATATGAATCACGCACCAAAACTCCTCCTCCTTTCCTCTGCACTCTGACTCAGACTCGCTTAATACCGACTCGCAACACTGATTCCTCACTGACTCTCAACCGACTCCTAACCGCACGCGTATTTTCCCCGCCATTTATTCTCGCAAGCGTGCATTCTACTGTCTCCGTTTCTCTATCTCTTTCAATCGACATAGCCATTTGCGAAAGACATTCGCACGCGACTGCCCGAAAGCTCGGCGACCATTTTCGTTCTAATCTCGACTGCTCTTTCCTCTCGCGTCTAGCATCAACTGCTCTTTATTCGCTTGCCACTGACTCCGCGCGAATTCTATCGCTTCCACGGGACACTATTTCAAGAAGATGGCCACCTCCGGCGAAGTGGCAATTTCCAAAGTACACGGTACGCCGGGGTTCGTGGCCGACCGGTCACGAGATGACATCTCGTGCTCGCGTCAACAAGATTCACCGCCGGCCTCCATTGTGTTCCCCGACCGCAAAATGACCCGCGTCAATCGCCGTCCGCCGTCATCCGCCGTCATCCGCCATCGTCGTCATGGCGGCCCGGCGCTCGATTCAAAACGACGTGGCACCGACACGCGGCTAGACAATCGCGACCGTCCGACCGGAATTTTTGATAAATGTCGCGTTTCGCCTCGCCTGCACGACGTAGCTAGGTGTTTCAAAGGAGAAGCGGAGCTATAACGGGAGAATCGGGACGGCGAGTTATCCGTCGCCTCTTGTTAAGAGCGATGCCAGCGAGCTGCGATCAAAGGGAGCATTCCTTCGAGGCAGGAATCTACGGAATT
Source organism: Eufriesea mexicana (assembly GCF_001483705.2). NCBI lineage: Eukaryota > Metazoa > Arthropoda > Insecta > Hymenoptera > Apidae > Eufriesea > Eufriesea mexicana. Next base: position 302,095 of record NW_016908322.1, on the reverse strand, counting down.
GCTTCCCGGACCCGGTGACAACCGGAGTGTGACGATTCCGCGAGGAAATTAGCGGCTACGATACGTCGTCGACGACTATACGTCGACGTCGACGCTACATTTCGCCGCGATGATACACGCGTCGTCGCGCCACGCTGCGAGCGCGAGAAGAATTCCGCGCTTCTCCGATTACCGGCTTTAAAAACACGCAGAGGGTTCACACCGGTAACCGTAGGGAGAGGTTTATGGATTCGAGCTGTCCTTGCATCGCGTGTTCCACGATTGATCGCGTTTTTTGCAAATTCTGAGGCCTTTCGTTTAATTTTTATAAATCACGAACTCGCGGTTCCGTTTTACGGTTTCGGGAAGCGTTTGTCGGATTCTGACGCCCGAAGTTCAGGCACCGAATAATTTGTCCACTTCTATGTTTGCACTCGTGTAACCGTTGTTCAAATATCGTACAAATTTTCGACGGAATTAACGGTATGTTCTCAGGCAGTAAAAACGAGCGAACGACCTTACCGCAAACATACGAATCCTCGAAAGTGTACTTTCACGTGCGATTGTCTCCAAGGTAGATACGGAGGTGAGAATATGTATGAGAAGTTATAGATAATCCTATTAGTCTGGACTTACGCACTTGTAATCGTCTTATCTACGTACTAGATGAAAGATAGGTAATTGTTCCTCTTGACTTATAGGAGATTTATCTGGTGGAACGATCTTTCGGAAAAATTCCAATTTTAAATTTATCCTATACTGATTTCTGTCGAGCAGTTCTAGGAATATTTTCAATAATTTTATTTTAATTAGATTTTCGGTAATTAATTAATATATGCCGTGAAGGATGGAGACGTGCATAAAAATACAATCCTGGATGACATTTTGTCGTGGAATATTTTCAAATGTGAAATATTATCTAAATTTGATCGAACGACCTGACAAGATTATTCTCGGGCCATAGTTCCTATTGGCTGCAGGAAATATCGAGAAAGTCTCACGGTTCGGGTTAAAAATAAGTCCGTCGTGCGCAATGATTTCGGAGCCGTTCATAAATTATATCATCGGGCCGAAGAATGCAAATAGACGATAAGAGACGAAACGGTGGGCGGTTTTTCCACGGGCTTGCCGAAGATTGCATACGTCAGTGAGAACATCCAGTACATAAATATTCAGATCCCAGGAGCAGAGGAAAAAGCATTACGACCGCGGCTGTTCTTCGTTTTCGTTTTTACCTTCACCCTCCTTTTTCCTCTTCCCTTTTATTATTTTCCTCCTGTTTGCCACCGTACCAAGCGAAACGAAGAGTAATTACGAAAGTAACTACGAGACTTTAAATACCCTCGAAGGATTCTTTTCGCCGAAGGGAGCTCCGCGCGCAGATAAAAGGAGAAGCTCTCCCCCTCGCAATTAAAGTATTTATTACCCGACAACGATGGTAGAAAACGAAATACACGACGGATGACGCGTCGGGATAGCACCGACTTGCAGCTTTTTCCCATCGGAGTCAATTTTAAATAAGGAAGCACCGCAAAGATTGTGTTCTTCGCTGCTGGTGGATTCAATTCTGCGCGCGTAAGGAGAAACGGACAGTCGTGGACGGACCAGACGGGACCGAATTCCTGTAGAAATTATTTTCGAAATATTTCTATCACAATTATAATTACACTAGAAATATTTCTGCTATGTTCGTATAATTTTATCAATCCTATTATTAGAGTTAAATTTTACCTGTGTATTATAGAGAGAGAGAGAGAGATTCGATGGACTTTTAACGGGGCATAGGAACGATATTGCGAGAGGGTGGAATTTCGAGAAACAGGTTCAACGTCTTAGGGGTAGTGCAAGAAGCTCTTTGAGGGAACTATAGAGGAAGGTAATGTACGAGTAACCGAGTTTCCATTCACAGTGATCGATCAAAGTCCAGGCCAAGCACGCTCGTACTCCGACGTTTCTTGGCTTGGCTTTTAGTGTTTCGTATACATTATGATGATAATATATCGCTCCATTTACGTCCGATACTTGGCTCATAATCCGGCGGGTTCAATATCCAAGTATTCATACCTAACTCTATCAATCTATAACACCGATATTTCCCCATTAATCATATCTTTGCGCGAAACTTTTAGCCTAACCGGGCAAGAAAATTTCGCTCTAATTTACGAATTTCTGCGGATTAAGTGTAAAACCATTAAATCCAGTCTAAACGATTAACTTTGTGGGTTTTATACGTGACTATTTTTGGTAATACTAATTTTAGTTTGCACCTTTTGAAAAATGTAAATTTATTTTATACATAAATAAGTAATTGCATGTACCTATTTATTTCCATCGTATCAGATTAATTATTGCTATATATCAACGTCGTAAATGTCATTGTAAATTAAAACGTTATACGTAATATATTTTCCTTTTCGAGATACCGGTCATTTAAGATAACTTCTATAATTATTCCGAATAAATATATTCGGTGACCTCGCATAATTTTTTCGTGAACGTGATATTAATTGCAGTAGCAGGTCTAGCATCGAGGAATTATTTCGTAATACTAATACTAAACGCAACTATTTTTGGTGATACTAATTTCAGTTTGCACCTTTTGCAAAATGTAAATTTATTTTATACATAAATAAATAAATAATTGCACGTACCTATTTATTTCCATTCTATCAGATTAACTGTTGCTATATATCTATGTCATAAATGTCATTGTAAATTAATAGGTTATACGTAATATATTTTCATTTTCAAGATATTGATCATTTAAGATACCGAATTTCTATAATTCTTCGGATTAACCCTTTGTACTCCGAATTATTTTTCAATTTTGTTGCCAATAACCCCCACTTTTGATTTGAAATTTACTTCACAGGATAGTTCCTCGATTGCTACTTACTTCAAAGAATTTTATTTACTGATTATATTAAGTATAGTTATTCATATATTTTGAATTTAAGTAATTGAAGCAGTTACTTATTTTCTGTTTTCCTGTTCAGTAAATAAAGAATCAAAAAACTTCGGGTGTAACTCGACATAGGAGTTCTTGTGATAAAAATTGATGTCGAGTCACACTCGACAAGGGAGTGCAAAGGATTAAATATTCGGTGAATTTGCATAATTTTTTCGTGAACGTGATATTAGTTGCAGTGGCAGTTCTAGCATTATTTCGCGATTTATTCCAACATTATCGCGACATCGGCTCGAATATCGTTGGCAAGCCAAACATCCTCTTTGCATTCGCCATAGAAGTCAGTGGACACCTGTCGACGTTACTTCCGTCGCATTTAGATTCATACGCGTTGTGCAGTCGCTCACAGCGATTTTCGCGCACGCGTGTGCACGATGATTTTATTATACGTGGTAATCGAATAAATTTGGCCAGTGTCGATCAACGTTTTTGTAAGCATCGTCGAATAATTTACGTCGATGACGGCCGTCACGAGTGAGGGGGTTGCGGGGTCAGCCGATTCGTGAAAGCCACGACGCGAGCGCGGGATTACAATTGAAATTCTCTATTTCGTTCATCCGCCGAGTTCTCCACCGTTCTCGCGTCCCAAGCGTCCTCGACTTGAACGTGCTTCAGCGTGAAAATCTTCGGGGAATCTATTATTCGCAAGAGCCGCGTTGCGTTTGATTTACACGCTTGGAAATTCTCGCTCGATGACCGTTGCCCGCGTGTCATCCGCAGCGCACGCGAATAATAATTGTGTGTTAACGGATAAATTCGAGGACGTTCCACCCAGCGGAATTATTAAAATACACGCCGAAAAGGGGACGAGAGGATGCTACGAATTTGAAATAACAAATTCTGCGATTGCAACTTGGCAGGGAAAAATTCGTAATTTTGCAGACAAATGCGTGTATATTTGTTAGTAGCAAACTGTGATAGATTCTTGTAAGATTTTATGAAAGAGGGTGTATCGAGGGTAGTTCTCCATCAGATGGAAAACGTGTGACACTTGTATTCCTGTACGGATGGACTGAACCAGCGAAGTTTCTTCCTCGTGCACGGACAACGAGCTCCCTTATTTTGTTTTTCCTGTTCCTCCAACTCCGCGATAGCCTTCGGTTTGCCCAGGGAGACATTGAACGATTTCTTCACCACCGACGACGAGAGATAGGGGTGAATCTGAGAGGGATGAAATTTTTCGTTGAATTAAATTTTTAATATCATGCATACTCATTAATTAATGTACTTTTTCAATATTAAAACACAGTCATTTCCATGAGCTAAGAGTTAAAATACTCGATCGATGAACGAATTCGTAAATTATAATTTTCGCACATCAAAGTCAATTAATTCTTTGGGGCACAGTGGGATTGACCCTTTGCACTCGACGATCTTTTCGTTACACAAACATAGTAATCCGAAGACTTTCTGCCATGAAGTCGACGATATTTTCAAAATGGAAAATAAGAAGTGCAAATTAATTGCAAGACGTAGAATTATTTTACCTCGATATTCTACGCGTCGTTTGGGCAATTTTAAATTCGAGATATTAATTAACAATGATCTTTAGAATCTAATTAAATGGCGACTGGAATGCGCCTCTCGAGTGCAAAGGGTTAAAAGTGTCCTACCTTTTTGAGACATCGTAATGCATGGGACATTTTTATATTTCGTCTTATTTACGTAAAGCAGTTGGTAATACCTTCGACAAATGTTATAAACGTATTCGTTCGTGTTGGCAACATTCAATATGCCAGTACAGGTTCATCAATTGTTGCAAGCGGAAGGTTTATCGCGACAATCTTCTTTTCCCAGTTTTATGTTTTTACATTATGCAATTCCCTTATTAGTAAAAATATACCAATTTTGTTTCATTTAAAACGCAATAAAATTTCTGTGTAACATGGTCTATTTTATTATCTAAAATCCTGTGCCGCAAAGAGATATACGTGTAATCAATTCTTCAATATCTTTTTCGATTCGATAATTCGAAGCCTATTTTTTAATTTTTTATCCACCGGACACTTGGTCATTCGTGTCAACTTAATGACTTATTCACCCAGAAATTTTCTATCTTCCATGCTTCAATCTCCTTCCACATCCTTGTATCCTATATCGCATATATATTTGTGATATCGATCATCTGCGATTCCGTGTGAAATTTTTATAAAATTGACATAGCGAACAGCCCAAGTAACGAAACATATTAAGCGCAATAAAATTTTTGTGCAACGTGGGTCTATTTTGTTATCTGAAATCCTATGCTGCAGAGTTAACGTGCGGTACAGGTTCATCCATACCCTAGATAAGGTTTATTCCTGAAATAATTCTAACCATTTAATATGTTCGTAATGGTACCTCGTAACATGATCATACACGAACCTTCCAATCAGCGAAATTAAGGAGTAAAATCGGAATTCCGCCTGTAACCACTGGCGCAAAGACAAATCGGAAGATCATACATACGCAGCGTGGAAGAGGAAACATATCTTTCCATTCCGCAACGGAATACGTACGTGGTAGACAAGCAGCGGGACGATACAATTTTCCAAACTTTACATTCACGGGACCACCATTCCCTCGACGCATTCATCTCGCCGGTCCGCGCGAAAGACGTGCAGCGCAGGAAAAAGGAGGACTTCCGTTTCAATTCGGGCTATTTACGAAGCCGGTCCGTGCCCCGTGGAACCACGTCGGACAGAGGTAATACAGACCGACGTTGGCCCATCTAACCATCTCGTAACGCGCGGCTCATACATCACCATCTGAAGTATCCGGTATTATTCCCGCGCGCGCACCGAGCACGCAATATCCTGGCCCGTGACAACAAAGTAAATACCGGTATACGTGAACCGACAGAACGGAATAGAAATTTCGACGTGAAAATACGCGAGCCATCCACCAAGCTCCAGTTTCGATTTTCGTTTCGTTGTTGCACCGTTGTTCCGTGAAAACAACGGCCCCGAAATCGTCCGCGAAACGACCGTTTCCCTCTTCGCGCAGTGCTCGTTCCATCCAACCAGCTTCGTTGATTTAGCCCAGGGAAACTTACGCAATAGCGATCCGGTGCCGGGGTGACCGGTGTGTCATCTATCGGTCGGGATCGAGGTATCACACCACCCTTCGCGTTCTCCGATATGTCGCCGGACACGTCGTAGTAGGTCGGATCTAGAAAATGGTTCGATGATTAAGAAAGGATTTTTCTGATATATTCGACGGGTGTACCTGGCAAGTCCTTGTCGTCGCGCGCAATCTGTAGCCGTCGAACGCTCCTCGTCCCGAAGGGAGCAGCCATTCGGGGGCAAAGGAAGTCGCATTTATCACGATTTGCCTTGAAAGCCGTTAAGACCTCGTAAGCTCCAGGATCGGGAGCCGTCTGCAAATATTGAATAATACGGGTTCGTAATTTTTCGAAATCGCAGAGTAATGGCGCCCCTCGAGCATTGATTAGATTTGCACGGATGTCGACTCGTTTCGTAGACTTTCCCATCTTCGTCGACGAGGTAGAGGGTATATATAGAGAGAGATATCGTATAAAAGAACAATTCGAGCATTGTTCGTTTTAAAAGTACAGGGCTATGGAATACAAGAAATTCCCGATAATCGTCCGATAATGTAAAGCATTTCACGGGCATTTGCTCGCGAAAGCGGCGACCGTTTCTTCTTGCCATTCGTCGAGTTGTCTTTGCCGGGTTCCACGGGTAATCGATTACACTCGAGTCAGCAAGCATAAATCCATTCGTTTCCGGTATTTGATCAGTGCTCGTCAATTAAGCCGCTCTCGTCGACAACTCGATACGGCCCTGGACGACAACGGTCGATCTCTTGAGATTCAGAAATGAATACTAAACGTCGATATTCCTGACGATCCGCGTTTTGCGTTTCGAGGGTGGATAGACGCACCGTGCCAGGGATTGGCTCGAATTTCCGGCTCAGCGAACCGGAAGTGATTTCTCCGGGCTACGTCGGCCACGCGCCGCTACGTGGAAATGACCTCCAGAGCATGGCAGGACGTCATTTCCGCCGCTGTCGAGTTACGACGCTTCTCTACGTTATGTAAATACCGTCGTACCCGAATCTCAACGATGTCGTCGTCGTCGTCGTCGTCGTCGTCCTCGTCGTCTTCTCTCCCCGACGTCCTTATCCGGCGATCGTAAGAATTCGCGACGACACCTTCTTCCTGCGTTTTATCGTCGCGTCGAGATAATTCCGCGCGACAAAAGCGACGTATAACTTCAGCGCTCGTATAAAGCGTACCTCTTATCCTCTCGAAATCGACTTTCAACGATGTCGTTGCGAATTTATTAAAATTACCATAGCCTGTCTCCGTCGCTCTTTACATCGATACCACGAGCATCTCTGATCCCGAGGTAATTGCGGAAGCAGGTGAACCGATCGGAAACCACTAGCAACGATTTCGTCGTGTTGCCTGGGAAAAACGGCGTTTAATGAAATTTCTGCGTGTCCACCTGTCAAACGCGAACTTGAAGCCGCTCTTCAAAAGGCGGCTCTCACAGAAGGATTCCACCTTTAAGCGGCGAGGAACGCGATGCCGACCTCAAAGGAGATGTCAGCGTGCTGCGACAGAGGCAGCAACGCGCGTTGTTCCGGCTGTGTCCCGTTCTATCCTGGCCTATCTGCGGCTACACCGTCGAATCCGCCTCGACGGTCTCTCGATTAACGGGCAAATTGGATCCTGGTCTCGAACCGCCCCGGGTACAGATGCATCGCTTCGATCCGCCGCCATTAATTTCGTCTCGACCTCTCCTGATTACCTTGCGCTCCGAGGATTACCTGGACCCCGGCTAGTTCACGGCTCCCCGGCCCGACGCGAAAGAATCCTCCGGTTCCGGTCTCGCCGCAGACTTATCGTCACCACTGCTGTCCGAATCGCCGGCAAGGACCTCGTTAAAGAAATCGCACCGTCCCTGGTTAACATTTTCAATCTTCACCGCGCTCCATCCTTCTTTGCTCACTGACTCAGCTTCGGGCGGTGGACTGGTCTGATTTTTCTCCGTGATTTGCGGGAACATGGTAGAGAGACACGGAGACGAACACTGGTATTGCTTGGTAGGGTCTTTTGGTTCTTAGTCAGCCGTTCTTTTTTTTTTTCGTTGAAGATGAGGTTGTAGAAGAGGGTTGTAGAAGGACTGTATTCTTCTGTGCATCGTGATGGGTTTGATGTATTTCATTTTGCGAATTCGAGTCGCTAGGTTACGTGACTGTAATAGTAGCGACATCTGTGTGCAGTGTGGTGTCAACTGTATACAGGATCTGTCTTAGGTCCCAGCTGAGCTCGCTACCGTACATATCTGTCGAGTTTCTTTCGCCACGTGGTTTCGTAGTTATTATCGAAAAAGTGGGAAGAATAAAATTCGCAAAATTTGGAAAATCAGGTTTGTCATTTACCTTTCCGATTCTGGGGAACCTCTCTGTCCTAGATCTAAAAGCAGCGTGGTACACGTTGCTCCTCTGTTCTTCCATTTCTTCCTCCGAACATTCGGATTCGTAATCTCCCTCTTTGTACATGGAAATTTCATCGAGGTACACTTCAGGCTGCACTGGCCTCGTACAGGTGTACCTGTATCGCTCCTGTGACTCGTAAGCCAAGTTACCGACGTTCAAATGGTAATCGCTGGGGCCTGCAAGAGAAACGTGCCTCCTGGATAATGTACCAGCAATCCTATTCCATATTTCAGACTCAAACACACGGTAGAAAAGAAGAATAATTGTTCAATAAAATTGTCAAATTGTTAGTCTCACCTGGTCCCGTGTCTTCGGAAACCTTTCTAAACCGACTAGCACAGGTACCAAAAGGTGCTTGGTAAATGGAGCCTGTACACTTCACCTGGACCCGGGGATCGTACATACCTGGGCCAGGTACGTCAGGTTGCGACCCGTAATCGAATCTCTGCAACGAAGTACGAATTTATCGTACACAAATTTTTACAAGTTGTCTCGAAGAACCATACCTTAGAAGTTTGCCCAAAAGGGACTGGTTCTAAAGCATACGGGTCGCACTTGCACGGGACACTGTGGTATTTATCGAAATTGCCTTTCACGTCGTAGCTATTGGGAGCTGGAAAATTCTATAAACGAAGATTCACTTTGAGCGTTACGAATTAGCTACTTCAGGGAACATGTTTCGAGGCTCAGTTACTTCGCGCATTTTTTTCCTGTACAACGTGTCAAGGAAACGAGGCTGCCAGGATGACATCCTCTTCGCTTCTCTCACTGTCTCGTCGTGCACCTGAGTGGCTGTCATCTTCGTTTCGTGTTCGTAATCTCCAGGGCCTGGAGTCAAGAAAGGTCTCGGCTCGGTTCTTCCTGTCATCCTGCTCCAAAAGTTACCTTTGTACATCAACGTCGTGGTATTTGTCTCCTAGAAATTGTTCGCGTTTCATTCTCAACCCGTATTTTTCTTCCTCCTTTTTACTTTTCTTTGCGCCGTTTTGTTTTTTAAGAAGGAACATTTACTTCTCTGGGGACGTTGTACAGAAAAGTTGACCTCTTTCTAACTGGCAGCGTTTTTACTAGACTGCCGTATTCGTTGACGGTATATCCTGGGTAATTTTTGTCAGGGACGGATGTGGGAGTGGGAATGATCGAACGAGGGGGTCGAGTTAGCCATAGCTATGATTCATTGTCAAAATGAAAGGAACGGTGTCAAAATATTGATAAAAAATGTGTACGTCTACAAGATATACTTATAAATAGACACCTTTCCAGCAGGACCTCTCCAGGTACCTGGATGAGATCTTATTTTTTGTGGTTTAAGTAAATCGGTGGCCACGTCATAGTCTACCGGGCCTGGACCTTCGGGTATCTTATCCTTGAACCTGACTTCCGTAAAATCGATGCTGACGCCGCCCTGTAATTTCCGATTCTTTCAACACGAATATTTATCTAGAATCAGCGTCGAACGGCTTAATTTTAAGGAACTACTTTCTGGTATATGTCGTGCAGGTGCTTTTAAACGATACGTGGTGGGTCCTGGTAATCGCTCAGCATCTCTCTGTATAATAACAGTCTCCCTCTTGGTTCCGGAAAGAAATGGATAAAAATCGGCTACGAGAATAATTATATATATTTTAACGTCTCGAGGTGTTAAATATTGTATTTAACTGTTTTACCGAGATGTCTTTTAGGTTGTGGCAACTCCGATACGTCGTACGTTCCTGGCCCAATTGTGGGCGGTGTTTGGGTGATTAATTTCGGAAACCTTCTTGCCCTATCGTATGCCATATTTTTTTTTTTTTTAAACAATTTAAAATAAAATAAATGCAGCAATGGTTACATCGAAACTGTAACTTAATCAGTGCCAAAGGCAGTGCCGAAATACGCGTGAACTATGCCGAAGGTCGAGAAACGACGGTAGAATAGATCCAGCCAATCGACCAGTAGACGTTTATTCGTTATTCGAGTTGCATCATTGGCGAAATATTCGTATGAAAATAAGTGCATTCCTCGTGTTTGCGGGACCAACTGCTTTCGCTAATGAATCATCTTGGTGCAAGAAAAATTATTTGTTTGCAATAATTGTAACGGCCTACGTATTCGCGCCCGAAGGACGCTGTTTTCACTTCTTTAACCTACTTTTTTACAACGTTCGCCTTGCATAAATTTTCGGCCGGGTCAGTTAATAATTTCGTTCTCGTTACGCGAAACCCATTAACGTTTTGACGCCGAAGTAAGAGATTATCGTTTACATCAAATTGAAAATGATTCGCCGGGCACGATCGTAAGCAAAGTGAAGGGTTCTACGACAAGCCGAGTGTTTTGCAAGTGATATCGCGTTTATTGCGTCATTCGAGGAATGTTACGTATCCGAGATGGTAAAGAATTATCATTCTACGGTTAACTTCGATGTTCCCGAACGGTAATAGTTTCAGCAAATTGTATGCATCGATCGAATAAAGTATTTTACTCCGATGGGCTTTCTTGCAATAGAAAATTCATTTTTATACTTTTTTAAAGATAAAATTAATTGATTATTGTATCTCGTTGGAATACAAAATGGGATGATCCGCAGATAGTTAACGGACATTTTTCCTCTACGTTTCACGCAAGATGGCGCCACGTACATCGCATGAAATCGTGTTTGGTCGATAATTCCAGAGTTTTCTGACAAAACGTGGTGTGCGAAGAAAGTTGCATTGTATTTAGCGTCAGTGTGAAACATTTAGTGGTTTATTCGGTATTTCGTAGGAAATTTGTCACGAAACCTGAAGAATAATGACAAACAACGAAGAAAAATTCGACGGAATGTTGCTGGCTATGGCGCAGCAACTGGAAGGCGGTATACAAGATGTGAGTGTCGTTTCGTTACCGGTTAGGTTAGGTTTCACTCGTAGCAACTGCATTATTTGCTAAGTAATTCGAAAACTATTTACGAAATATCGTTTACATTGCAGCTTCTTGACACATTCTTCAGTTTCCTCGCGAGAAAAACTGATTTTTACACGGGGGGCGGGGAAGGAGCAGCAGAAAAGGTAATTATCTTTTGTGTATTACTTGTGCAATCTTGTGTCATATAAATGATTCCATTATCTCATCATGGTAATTTATATTGCTACGTTTATACTTGATTGCAGCTTGTCACTAGCAAGTTCAAGAAATACCAAGCTACTGCTGTTGCTAAAGCAGCTATTGATAAGGCTGAACGTGCAGAACAGGAGAGACGTCGTATAGAGAGGTTAGAAATGAAGAAGAAAGAAGAAAATGCTAAAGATATATTTAATTTGGATTCAAAGATTGTTGAATTAACCGATGATCAGGCTGCTACGTTACAAGAGGAAATAGATAGTAAAGTACGTATAATAATGTTTACATCATAATTATCGTAGATAAAATTGTAATGACATTTTACTTAATTACCCTCTGTTTGCCTTTTTGTTACAGAAATTGGCAAAAGAGTCACCTGCTGTTCCTGGCCCAAGTGGAAGTAACACAACTGCTGATACAAAAGAGGAAAACATGGACGACGATGAAGAAGACGAAAAGGATAAGAACAAACTTAGGCCTAACAGTGGAAACGGCGCAGATCTACCAAACTACAAATGGTCACAGGCACTTTACGACTTGGAGGTAAGTAACATCGATGTTTTTCTTTGCATGAAAATGGCAAAATATTTATCCACAAACATAACAAAAGTTTGTATCTTTAAGAGAATTTTATTTTTGAAACTTTATAACGTATTATGTAAAAGCCAATAGTAAGATGATTTCTGATATTTAAATAGCTATTGCATCTATGCTCTAGTGGAATCATAAAATTCAAAGTACTCTATTTATCTTATATTTTACTTTATCGCGTTTAGATTGATTTTCTGCGAATATCTAAACGGTACTAGTCCAAAAATATTTAGTCTATATAGTTATCTATATATTTTGTTGACCTTTGAAGCAAGTTTCTTTTCGTTCGTCACTCTTCGAAATATCTTTTGCACGCCTTATAATGAAAGGGAGAAAAGCAAACGGTACATTGCCATATGTATTAATCTTATCAGGAGAGAGGGGATGGAGAGAGGGGAAATAAAATAACATTCGTATTTTCTTCATGGTTCGACAGTTTCTTGTTGAATCGACGATTAATTAATACGCAAGTAATATCACAGTTGCGAGTCAGCGATCGACACGATCGCTGCTCATTGCTTTTCCGTACATTCCCTGGAACTCGACACCCTGGCATGCGGAATCCAGGTTTGATTCAAGCGTTCTTTCTGTTAGTAACAATTAAATAACGACCCCTAAAATTAACACATATCCGCCTATCTTACTCCCGTTTCGTCGATTGCCCCGAACTGTCCGTCAACGTTAATCGAAGAAATACTTGTGCGTATCGACTTACGAAATGTTTCGCTGGACGACGACAACTTTCCTCAAACGCATTTGTCTGATTACAATCGAGTAGTTGTTGCCTTTAATTCGAATTAAATTTAAATCGAAAATTTCTATTCAAATCATTTCGATTTATATTTAATTTAAATTAACGATATCTGGAAATTTATTCGAAGCTCGGAGGACCAAGCTCCAGCAGTGATACAAACGAAATTACACTAGTCGTCTGTGTATCGTAATCTATGCATCGTGTCGTCGTCTGACCTTAAACATTAGAAAAAAAAAGGAGAAAAAAAAAAGGAAAGAAAATATGGGTAGAAGTAAATATTCTACGATACTCATCAAATTTCGAAGAACGCGAGTCAGTCCCCTCGCGAGATAATCGAGTGGCCCAACGGTTTAGGATCGCGTTCGTGCTATCTATACGATCTTACCTAAAGCTAGCTTATTACATGAATGTAATTACTGAGTTTTCACGTACCGCACGCGAAACACGGTGCAATACAGCCTTTGAAACTTTGTTTCTGATCGAGAACGTCTAATCGAGTCGCTCTAACATACTAAGTGATAATATACATGTACATTATAAATACGAATGATTTCGTCGACAGTGATCGAGAACCCTAACATCAATCGCTTGGCAAAAATTCATTCGCTTCGGGGTCCTATTCGTTTCTCGTTGCTCGTGCGCTCCTCTGTCTCTTCTGTTCGGGTGAACTTGCAGAGGACAATCCACGATCACTCGACAAGCTCAACTCTCGCCGGCCTAGTGGTACTTGTCGCGAATTCTCACTGTAATCAGAAGCAAAAAGCACCGGAGACTGGTGGAGACTAGATTCAAAGGCACTCGACGTAAGCAACATCGCGGAGTAGACCAAGGGGCTTTTGATTCGATCAAACTCGCCACAGGAGATATACTTACTTTCCATGTAGAGAATCCCGAGAAGCAGGCCGACCATGAATAGGAAAGTCATCGTACAGACGAGCACTGTGAGCTGATTTCTCGCGCAGTAGGACTTCCTGTAGACGGTCGTCGGTCTGCCCAGGCCGTTCACCACTGTGAAGTGGGTGCTGCTCGCCACTGATGCGGTGTCCATCTGTTTCGGCGTTGTCACCGTGGGTGGATGAATAGCAGCGAGATTGGCCAGGTTCGCGGCTGTCAAGAGTAATGTGCCCGACGCGGCACTCTGCAACACGAGATCGTAATTCGCTCATCTATCAGTTGTGAACGGTTCGCTCGAAATTTCTTCGCTAATTCCATCTTGTGTAACTACCGTTGCTTCTGACTGAATCTATTAATTATAATCATGAAACTTCAGAGTTCTTCTGGGATCAGTGAAACCTCGAATCTAAATTTGGCAATTGGCTACTTAGTCTTCTCGAAGATATCTCTGGACTCTCTCCGAGGTATCACCCTGTCGTTTACGTTATCTTGGAAGCTACGCAATCTCTTCTCGCTTACGTGTGTACTGGCGGTGGATCCCTGCGACGAGGTGGATCCTCTGGATGGCGAGTTCGGGTGCAGATGATGAGCCCAGCTACCATTCTCGCTGTTCCTCTCGCTTCGTCCCACCAATGACGGCCTTGGGATGTGCCAGGAAAGCGGGCTGCCCGCTACTGCCGTCGTAGCCGCCGTCGCCTCGATCTGAAAGCAACGTAAATCGACGTGAGGTTTTGATTGCATAAGCGATAATGTCGCGCCGATTACGCTTCTGCTTCGCCCGCATGTCCTCCACCTGCAACCGTGCGTTGTTTATCTGTCGGCAGGGGAGCATTACTCTATATGTAGCTACACGTTATCTGCGTTTCATCTGCTCGGCCAGCAGGCACGTTGGTCCGATTGACCAATCAGCAGATTAAATAGCCGTTCAAAGTGGCGTATCTCGGGCAAACGTTCTCCGCAAATGTCACTCGTTAACCGATACAGTTTTCTCCCCACGGCCACGTAATCCCTGCGTCGATATTAATTAACCGACGAAACAATCGGTGCCCTCGGATGACAGACATTCGCGTCGGCATTGTGCACCTCTCGCGGTTCTTCGCGCTCTCGTCATAAACAAACTTTACATACCGACCGACGTCGTTTTCGAAAGAGTGCCGCAACGCCTCATTGTTCTCGCT
>NW_016908322.1:280465-287074 GCF_001483705.2 Eufriesea mexicana | reverse complement strand
TACCGGCCGACGTCGTTTTCGAAAGAGTCTCGCAACGCCTCATTGTTCTAGCTCGGTCCTGTCTGCGGGTATTCGTATCGCGCGTTTCACCGCGTCGAAATACCAGCGGGGATGATGCACCGACCCGACGAAATCGGTGCTCCTTTCCTATCCAATTCTCCTCTGTCTTCTCGAATAGAGGGAGTGTCTATAGGGGATTGGTCTCCAAAAGTTCGAGACGCGCCATTCTAACGAGGGATTCCTCTACTCTTATAGCGAAACGGTGCACGTTGCAATCGAGCCACGTTCAGAAGTAAACGAGTCCTCGAGAGTGCTCCCACTTCGGGCTCGAAGGAAGAATTTCGGGGGACCGAGCTCCCGATATTCCGGTTTGATCGTTACACAACGCCGGTGCACTCTCGAATTCCGCTGGCCAGCTCGTTGCTACCAATGTTCTTCTCTCGTTGAATCGACGCCTCGTCGTCGTCGACGTCTTCGTCTTCGTCGTAATCGTCGTCGTCGTTTCATTCCCGGCGCTGGCGAAGCACGCCTGGAGGTACACGGCCGCGAAAGGTTTTCAGGGCCAGCGGAGAACCGCGCTGAGCATTTCCGCGACTTTGACACTGGCTGGCCCGCTGGCCGGCGCTGGCTCGTGCGTACGCACGCCGATTACGCCAGTTAATTGGCCATTTTCGCACGTAAATCAGCCACGTTTCGCACCGAGCCTGTGGCCTACCTTCGCCGCGCTGGCCACCGCCCAAGGTCCGAGCTCGCTTGCTTCTTTTTCGTCCGAGTCGCTTTTTCGCTCGGCACGGATCGAAGTATCGGGTCTCTAATGGAACGCCGACCTACCCACGATTTATGTGTCCTGTCGGGCGTGGCCGATTCAGAAAATAACGTGGAAGCAGCCTTGCGCCGCATTTTTGCCGCCGGTACCAGGCGATCTTCCGGGACTCGCCGGACCACGACCACCGGACGTCTTTGCTGCCCAGACACCGATTCATCGTTCTCTTGTTGCTACGTTGTTGAGTCTCGTTGAATCAGATACGCGAATGATACTGGATACTAGTTAGAATCCTAGGGATTAGGGAGCTATGGTTCGCCAAGCGGTCTCTTTGGTTAACCGTGTAATTGGCTGACTAATACTAGGTTGCGTACTAGCTTGGTTAGAGAGTCTCTTTTTAAAGGAGCAAGACAAAGGACTGTCTTTGAATTACCACTTACGGATGTAGTCCACCGTTTGTCCACTTTTTAGCTACCATTGTGGAAGAATTTTGAAATAACGTCGAGTGTCTGTTAGAGTTAGGATAAATGTTCGACTCTTCCAACCTTTCCAAACCCAATTCGATCGGTATCAGTCTCCATTCCCATCACGAGACTAGAGCCTCACCTCGAACGAATAGCTAGCTAACTATGCACCTTCGATTCCCGTGCTCTAAATCCTCGTCGCACTCTATACCATCTCGCATGTAGGTACACCGTAGGAGAATCCTTCGGGGACATATTTGTTGGCGAAATTACATATGCCAGGATGAAAAGATACGACTCGCGTTACGCAAGCTCCTAGACAATGGAGGAGAATGGCGCCGACTTATTTGTCGGAATCGAAGTTTCATAACTGAATCTCGATACCCGTCGGCGCGCTCTCGGTGACAGGTATTCGTTGTCGAGCCGGTATATCTCGAAATTTTTCGAGACGCGAGAGGCAAAAGAGCGGCAACTAGCCGGAGCAGGATGGAAAAGCCGCGTTGCCGATCGGGAACGGAGACCGAGATGGAGAGAATGGCCTGGGCGACGCTCAAAGAGAGGCGTCGTTAAGAATTTTTGTGGAATTCAATACACTGGTCAGCCTCGAAGCGCCGCACCTGTGCTGGGCCCAGGTAACGCGACACTCTGAAACTCGCACTCTTTTTCGTTCCTCCTTGTTGTTTCTCTCACCGATCCATCGTGGGGATGAACGATTTCGGCTCCACCTTCGTCTTCCTCTTCGCGCTGCAAGGACGAAATGGCGAAACGAGCGACACCCGCGATAACGTGATATAATAATATTCCATGGAGCGGAGGAGCATTATCTCATCGCGAATGTGGAACTCGTTAGGTCATCGATCTTTGTTCCCTCTTGTTCGACGTTCTCTCTGTGCCTCGGAGATCCTTAAGTGGCTAGAGGCTTCGAGCAGGCCGTAAACGTTCGTCGTTTTTCGGAAGATCCTGATGGAGTTAAGAAGTCATCTCTTTTTATTACCTCCTGGTTCACGTTTTGTTTGTTCCGGCACTCTTGTAGTTTATGCAAAAAATTCGTCCGCCAAGAAGCCAGTGACTCGGTTGGAATTCAACGCCTCCCGAAGATGGCTGGTTATTCGTTAACCGGTTGCACGGACCGAGGTGCTGTGCAGGTCGAGGATCATCCAGAAGCGCCACGTCAGTCGATACCTCGGGGTACGTTTTCTCGTTACCGATACCACTCCGGGTTGAGCTGTCGGGTACAACGTCTAATGAACGTCGTCTCGCGGATGCGTGAACGCGCGATCATAAAAAGATATATGTTACAAGGTAGCGATAACAGATTCCGTGGTTTCACCTTGTTCATCCCGTGCAGATCGCTTTCGTTCGCGAGTGCGGATCGCGTCGATGAAACTCGAGGAACGGGAACGTTTTGGTCCAGGAATGGCTGCTCTTTGCCTACACGCTTTGTTATTCGCGTTTTACGTATATATTTTTTGCACCCAAGATACCGGAATTCGATGAACGATCGATACGAGGATAATTAAGTAGGAATTCCGAGATCTAGTCCGATTATATTTTTCCCCGTTCGCGTATCGTGGAAGACATCGGGATTTTTTTTGCCAAATTTTTGCCTAGCCTATTTGGACAGTCCGGTTTATTAAAAGAAACTTCGTAACAGCCCGGAATTCCCAACAGGCCGTTTCGATTCACGTCCGAGAAAAAGGTGTTGTTTGACAATTTATAAGAACGTACCGCTAATTCCACGAACAGGCTCGATATTTACAAGGAATTTCAATAAAATACGCGTTCATGAATATGTTGAGTCATGCCATCTCTCGTGAGGATAGAATAAGCTTGTTTCCATTCCTATCCGACACCTACGATCCGACGAACCGGATTTCGCGGTGCACCTCCGCTCGTTCACCCTCCGCTATTGCAAATCTGGACATTTCCGCCATTGTATTTCTGGACACCATCCAATACTTCCTCCCATTTCCACTATCCATCAGCAGCGAACTCTGACATCTGATAGATATTTCCCTGTATTCGATTTTTCGCGTACTGTATTCATAATACGACTGTTCTCGTAAGATCTCGAAAGGTTGGCAGACGGATGGAAAGCTTGTTATTAAGCGAGGAATAATCTCGTCCTGTTCTGAGTCTGCAACTTTCGATAAATATCGACAACTTGCGAGATGGTCCCTCGAATTTCCACACACGCTGTTATTAACCAAATCGCATTGACCCGTATTATAGCAATTTCTATAGATCCTTAACACCCGTTGCTAAGCACGCTACGTGTCACCAGGCACCGCTTGAAACCGACTGTATTACATTACGATTACGCCGTTCGTGCGATACGTGACATTTGCACGGCTCCCAGTTCGGCACTTTGCGAAATTACGAAGAAGACCCGCCGAGCTATTAGCCTCGCGAATTAAATTCAAGTTGAAACTTTCAACGACCTCCTCTTCTCGGAAACTGACCAATTATCGCGAACAACACCGCGACCGTTTCTCTAGGTTTCGTTCAAGGATGCCTTTAATAATCGCCATGCATCGTGCTTCCTCCGCAGACTGGATCTAATGCAACACGTCATGGTCTGAGCTATTAAAATACAGATCTACCCCTTATCGACTGGAACCCGGAGCTCGGTCGTGGTATCAGAGAAACGGCCTAGCCGACAACCTATCATTTGCCACTATAAAGATCACTCCGGGAGGCAATAATTTTAATAATGCACAAGTTTCGACACCCGTCTCGTTTCCATCCGCGGTGGCAAAGTCATCGAGCGCGGCCCGTTTTCGCGCCGATCTCGCGTTGCCTCACTGCAAGCATAAATCTAAGGCCCCCGTGTGCCGCGATCGTCTACACATTTTGCAACTCGCTTGCCGGGCTCATTACATCGATTGCGCGCGGCTACACTCTGTTTACCGCGATCCTCGGCGAAGTGAAGTCGAAGGTAGAAAAATGGCGGACCCTGCGCGTGTGCCGATCCTCGATATGTCCGATGCGACGAGTCTCGCTTTCGATGCGTCCAGCGAATCGTTTGTAACGATCCTCGTCCTTGGGACCAGTCTTCTCCGCTGGTCTCCGTTGGTCTAGACAGAACGCGAACATCGCGCGGATTATGAAACGCGGATCGAGCGTTGCGAACGGGGATTCTGCGGCGCGTGAAATCGCCAAGACGAAGATTCATGGCGTGCGGGACGATTCGACGATAGGCTGCCGGGGACTCTGTTAACCGGTCGAATTCGACACACGTGTGTGAGAACGTGGAATTCTCGGCGCGAAATGACCCGAGGATCGAAGCGATCAGCGGTCGAAGAAGCCTCTAACGTCGCGGCACCTGGCAGATTTCCAAGCCATCCTGTTTAATAACCTTGACGGCTATTTAGATGGCATAGCGATCGCGAGGTAATCGTCTCGCTGGATGTATTCGCGATGCTCGGTGGCATAGCGTTACGGGGGTCGCTTTCGAATGATCTTAATGATCCCGGATGCAATTAGTCCCGATCATCGCGGACACATCGGCCGCTTCTCGCTTCCGCGCCGGCAAGGTCCTGCTCGACTTCTGTGTTCCGTTCCATGTACCTCCTCTTTTTACGGCTCGTCCCCGAGGACGTTTCGTGGAAGTGTGAAAAGCAGAACACGAGGCGCTTAGTTCATCTAAAGTCCGACCTTCTCGTGTTCCTCTTTGCACGAGGTCGTCCCGATCGCCAATTAGGAGATAGCAAACCGATAGGAAAAAGGTCGACCGAAACGAGCACGCTTGTCCTTATAATTATTATTCGTCATTGTCCAGGTCTTTTGTCCTTAATCCAATTCGTATCGACCCGACGTTCGCTCAAAGGCAAATTGATTATCCGATAAGTTTTGGACGCTAGTAAGAAGTACAAGGTGATTCGGTGAGTGGGAGAATGATTTAGGAACTCGCGGTATTTATTAGAAATATGTAAATTTATAGGAAAATTTATAGGCCAAAATGTCAAACCGAGGAAATTGTTTAGTTTAATCTTTGGAATATCAAGTTTAAATTTCAGTAGACAGTCTATCAAAAACGATGTAGACTCAGAGACCTATGATTCCTTTTTCTTAGAAAAACGTCCTCGATGGTTCTCGAAGGATCAAAACACGAGTTCTCAAAAGAAGTTTAACCCTTTGCACTCGACGATTTTTTGGCTAGAGAAGAGTAGAAAATCAAAGATTCTCTACCAAAAGACTGACGATACTTTTTTGAGCAGTATATAAAGAAATGTATAATAAAAATGTTACATTACATTAAATTTGATATATTAATTAATATCGATCTTCCAAATTTTATGAAATGGTGACTGAAGATCACCTCTCGAGTGCAAAGGATTAAATTTCAGGAGAGTTTTTCCAGATAGTGACAGTATATCAAAAAGGATCTAGACTCATAGACGTATAGTTCCTTTTCCCTAGAAACGTCCTCGATTGTTCTCGAAGGATCAAAGCAGGATTTCTCAAGAGAAGTTTCATTTTTCTCTCTCCTATTGCGATGCAAATTCGATAGTTCTCGCAAAGGGAAACTACAGATGTTTTACCAAGCTATTTCCTGCTCCTCCGATCATCTATATCGATATGCAAACGAAAAGAAAGGGAGAGTGCTATTTCTTCGTGGTTAATCGATGATCCACGTTTGCGTGTCATTCTTCGTTTACCCCAAATTATTTATCCGTCTTGGACATTGATGGACACGTTATTAATAGCCCTTGCTTCTCACTGAAATTTCTCACCGACACGAAAGCATGTTTGTCGCGTTCACGACTCTTGACAAACACTGGTCGCTGAATAGGCGACAGAGGGAAGGAAAGTCGTTGAGTTACGCGGAGAGAATCTTCGAGAGTCTGTGAAATAAAGAAGCGTTCGCAGAAGAGGAAGAAAGCTGTTTCCTGAACCGATCGTGTGCCACGTTGTTCTTTCATGCACGTCCCCTTTTCGTGTCGGTGTGCGTCCGCGCTCGTTGCTTTTCACCGGCAGAACGAACGCGCTTATCTGTGGATAAGCAGTCGGTGCTGTTGTACGAGCACCGAATCGAAGGACTCTTAAAAATCGAAACGCCGTTCCACTTCCGCGAGCCGACTCCACCGGAGACCTTGTTTGCGAATATGCCAGCCTCTTTCGTAACGCTTTGGCACCGTTTCCGAGGATAGCTGAGGGCCCCCGATTAACAGGGGGACTCGTGCGAGATCGACGTCTGTGAACTGGCAGGAAAACGGATCGATCGAGAATTTTTAACGAGTCGATATTCTTCTTGTCAAACCTGTCATTAAAACGGATCGATCGAGAATTTTCGATAAATCAATATGATTCTTCGCTTCTTGGTCTTCATAGGTTTGCATGGTCTGGAAAATTAATTAAATCTGACACGAATTAGGGAAA
>NW_016908322.1:274400-280191 GCF_001483705.2 Eufriesea mexicana | reverse complement strand
AGGGAAAGAATCGACGTGTCGTATAAATCTGTCAGTGTCTCGGAAGGGTTATCCGTGTCTCATTCATCGAATCGTGGGTAAATGGTTGCTCTAATCCGACAAGTTCTCAGGTGTCGTGGAGACGTGACTAGGTCGCGAACGAAACGTTTAACCTGTGGTTCACCGGCGGCAGTGTACAATTAAATGCAAGCTTTGCAGGTGAACCCTGGCACCGTTTGTCTCCGTCGCCACGCGTCAACGTTATGTCATCGAACGTACGCGCGCAAATTTAATTAGTCCGAGTGATTTGCACGCTCGGTTACACCTTCCTCGCTTTTCCCTAGCAGAATTCACCGCTCGTTTGTCTTCATTAGCCTCTACTCGAGTCTCGTCCGTGGCGATCTGTCAAACGTAATGAGAGACTCGGCGCGTGCGAGTCTTTGTTACCTTTCCTTCAAATCCCTCGTATCCTCGCCGTTTCTACGTTCCGTCTGATCCTTAATCGAACCATCGATATGTCACCGTCGATGTATCGCGGCTCCCATAAACAGCAGTCGCGTCATATCGAAACTTTCCTTTTCGTTGATCTAACAAGAGAATATACACAACAGCCGGCTCGCTTCTTTTAACCAGAACTTTCGACAGCTTTCTACTTCCTTGCGCAAAATGTCGGCGATCTCGGGGAGATTCGTCGCCTATCGGCGTCGATGTCTCCGCGATCGCTTTATCATCGGTCTCGGTCGTTTATCGCGACCATCGCCGGCGGCGATCGACCTCAAACCGAACCGATCCCCGAACCCCTGCGTCTCGATCCGGCTGTCCGAAATTTTTTCCTACCGAAAGAAAAAGTCCGTGTATAATCCATAAATCAACGCGACGCGCGGGGCTATAAATAAACGAACCGAGAATCCATTGATTTCATAACGGCCAGGCAATTCTGTTTGCAAATTATTTACGCGCCTTCCATCGGCCACCTCACGCGGCCCGCCTCGATCGGGCACGATTACTCGCGGCCATAACGATGGCCGATCATCGTCGCGTTGCGTCCTCCGTCATCCACGCGAAATGTCACGAGCACCGCCAGATCCGGAGGAACCTGTCGCCGGCCGATCCTGGACCTTCTCTAGGTCGTTTGGAAACCGGCGCCTCTGGCCCATTTGCATTTACAACGTAAATAAAGAGTCCGTTTCGAAATTGCGACAGAGCGATGTGCGCGCGTCGTGTCTCGGATCTAACGACGGCTTGCAGATCACCTTTGCCCATCTCGTTATTTTTACTTTTTAATCTTTCCTCGTTCCTCGAACATCGGAACTCGTTTGATAGCAATTATAGCGGGTACATGGGCGTCGAAATGGACGCGGCGAGTTTACGATTAGGGTAAAATATCGCAATACTGGTTCTTCTGGGTATTGTATAATGGGTTATTCCTCGAGAATAAAATCGTTGCTAAGGGGAACGGTGTTATGAGATGTTGATTATGTATTAGGTGATACGTGTTGGTAAATTGGGAAGATTCGGACCCGTTAGAAAACTGTCGCGACACCTTGAAACGCAGAATGAAAGTTCGACACGCGTGTCGCCTGTATCACGTAACCTAACGAAATCTGTTTCCTTAATGAAGCAGCAGAAGAGGAATTACATAATTGCGGCGGTTGCCGCCAGTGTTTCAGCATTCCTTCGTCATCGTTATTCGATAATCGTTTTCGAATAGTAGATCGGTATCCGTGAATCGATTTTCGTTCGCGCAAAAATACATGCATCGATCGTGCGTGTGTGTGCACACCCGTATAAATCCAGACCGGTTTCTAACTTTTCGCGAAACCTCGTAATTCATTTCACCGGGAAACGCTTTACGCAGGGTATACTTGTTCTCATTGACGTTCTCAAAGGAATTCACTGTCGCGATAACGCGAGTAGGTGCTGCGCGAATCAATGTCGCGGTCTCGCGAATTCCTTCCCTGGGGCTACATTTGCATACGACAAGAGAAAGCACTCCATATTACAAAATCGATTTCTCTACTTCGACCTTAGACAAAAACGCACCAGCTTTTCCCCACCTGTCGAAAAAGTCCTTCGTGTCGGACCTTGATTCGCCAAATCCGAGACCTTGCTACCACGTTGATGGTTCTTCGATGATCCTCGAGCTTTTCTGTGCCGCACGTGAACTCGACGAATAGCTACGGGGAAGATTAGCCGAGCCAGCAATCAAGGTGGAAAGTGAAATCCTCGAATCCTCTCCATCGCGAGCTCCTCTTAAGGTCAACGACTGAGAATTGTTTTCGCACACTGATTAATTAGTACTCTAATCTCCCAGGGACACCGATCTTCTCGGCTCGATCGCTATACTTCGAGGATGTTGACGCAAACTATTCTCAAATAGAGAGACTATTAATCGTTGTTGTATGATAAAAGACGGTCCCGATTAAAAATTCGACGCCGTGGAAGCGTATCGTCGATTATTTTAATGCCGGTGTTTGGTATGCGAAGGCTATCGATATCGGCGAGAGTTTGCTAAACGAAGGTTGACTCAGCTGCGAAGGAACGATCGTTTCTAACGTGGCTAATGCTCGTTTTTATTTATTCCCCGGGCAATACCAATCGCTCGAGAAATAAGGAATTTCTATTTAAATATTTTTCCACAACGAATCTTTAACAGATCGTTGACGTTGTTTAGCCGTTAATGGCCACAGTCCCGATTTATTGCCCGCGATTTGCTCGAATCCGAGAGCCAGAATCGCGTCGTGCATGACTAATCTCGCGAACGGGTCCAGGCTGATCCGGTCCAGCGTTTCAGTCCTGAAGTTCTGGTGCACGCGGCGCGATGACGAAACGACCGTGTACGCGTTCTAAATTGTAGGTTCGCGCGAAGGATCTGATCAATTATATCTCGACGATTCAGAGACACACGGTGTTTCCGAAAGCGTGGACTTCGTTTTTGACCTTTCACGAGCCGCTTTCTGCTTGGTTTCACTATCCAGCTCGTACCTACGGTGCGTGAATCGAGATTTCGATCGATGAAGTTCCTTCCTAATATCCGTGATCCATATTTGCCATTGGAGAGTTGATCGAAGTTCTGAGTAAAAGATGAACAGCGTTTCGTTGGAAAAGTTTGTTTGCTGGTAGACTTAGAGGTAATCTGTGTCTAATATGTTGAATAAGGAGGACGAGTTATCTCGTACTAGATTAAGGTCTCTTAACCCTTTCAATGACGAGTCTAGCTCGTGATGAAGATGTTGGTCCAAACATGAATATCACGTGCCAGACTCGTGAACCGAAAGTCGGCCCAAACATGATTATCACGAGCCAGACTCGTGAACAGAATATTTTTCTAAACATAGTTTTGAAACTGTCATCTATCAGAAAATATGATATATTTATGATATTTATTAAAGGAAAAAGAGTTAGAGTTTAGTATACATCGAGTTTTAATTAGAGTTTACCGCGCGTTGACGCCTACCGTTTGGGCCCGGATTTCGTCGAGCTAAATAGCAGGGGAAGGGGTTAATCGCCATATGACTGCTCAGGGCCACGAATATAAATGTAGACGAAAGTAGACAAATTCAGCTATATCTATTTATGCCTAGTTGTAGATTAAATCCCTTGTGGAATATCAAGAAAATAGGGCAGGTGGTCATTGATACTGAAAGTATCACGTTGTGCTAAATTGGGACGAAATTTTTCTAATCATTAAAAGGGTACGAACAAAAATCTTTCCAAGAAGTATCTCGTACAGGACCTAATACAGTCAGTTGGGTCCAACCCGCGGTAATGACAGACTGGAATTCTTCGGAGAACTATCTTCAGGGTTCAGCGTCGGGATTCCTACGCGACTGCCTCGAGAAGCAATCGCGTTAGGGCGTTGAAGAAATTATGAAACTCGAATGTGAGAAACGGCCTACAGGTGGCTATGACTACTCGAGAATCCACCCGAAGCTACGAAATTATGGAAATCGTTTTCCAACGCGAGCCACACAGTCTACCTTTATCGCGCAACGCCCACGCGTACTAGCGGTCTTGGTCGATTCTTTCCCTTTTAACGTCAGGACCAGTCACTCTTTCGCGTCTCTGGACCGTGTTTGGAGTATAGACATGGCTGAAAACACGAAAGCATCATTCGCAGAATTTCTTTCCTCAGATTTGGACGATCGGATATCCCCGCCATCAAAATTAGTCGATGGCGTCGCATGGATCAGGACGTTCGATTTTTCATCGACTTTGTCCCGTCCATGGAAAGTCCCGAGCGAATTTCTCACGAGCGCGAGGCGTCGCAGAAGGCAGACAGGTGGATTGCGCAATGCGCGTGTATTGCAATTCGTGCGCGATTCGTCGGGCTGGTATCTGCAGCGTGTGCCTTTCGTGCGCGTTATTTTCTACGAATATCTGGGAACGATATTGTCCTTCGTTTCCCAACTAACACCGCGCGCTGTCCGCGTCGACGTCGTCGCGGTGCGCTCAGGTTTGCGTTACATAAACTCGTGCGGGATGGGTGTCAGGCTTATTAAGTATTCGCGGTGAACGGTGTTACGCCGCTCGTACACACGCACGTTGCCCGTGAACCTAAACTGTTCCACGCCTTTTACCAGGGTGCCTCGATTAATCGGCGCGATTGCCGGTTACGATTCGTTCTCTCTATAATCGTCCGTTGAACCATTCTCGTTATTCTCGGTATTCGCTCGTCGACCATTTTCCGTTGCCAGCGGGAAACAAACGCGAGATACGCGGCGTTGCCTCGTAATTATCGGCGATGCATTAATTCCGGGAATCTAGTTCCTGTTGGATAACGACGTGAAATTTTTTTCACGGACTTCCTCAAATTTTATATCCGCTTTTACGTAACCGACACCAGGCCTAAAGTCGCTGATCGTTAGGAACCCGGCGACGATCACGGGATCAACGAATCCTGCTTTCCGTTAGCCATTGAACGAGATTTGTTGTAATTTCCTCTGCTCGTTCGTTCCTCCGTCTCTCTAAACTCGGCCAACCTGTCCCGCTGATGGTCAATTATTCCTTTTTTCGACGCGGGCTTCCCGCCAAGCGGACTCCGCATCGTCGAACTTTACGTTGACGTTGTGAAAGTCCGATGAATCGTTTTGTAATCGCGATTAAATCTCGTCGAGCCGCAGAAATCGAGTCTTCCGAGTCGCGGAAGGAACGACGGGACGAATAGAAAGCAGCGGACTATGAGAGAGAAAGACCGCGAAGTTCCGCGATACTTGCCGCGCCACGCTAGGCTATTATTTACGTGTAAAATGCTGACAGCTAGAGGAGACGAAGCTGCCAAGCCACCCACCGTGATAATCGTTAACGTGTAATTTCGTGATGGACTTACATCGGGAACGAGGTCCTCGCGTCCATCGTTGGAGGCCTCTTCCACGTTGATGCGGATTCCAGACATGTTCCAGGGTGTCTCTTCCTCTACTTCCCTCTCTGCTCGAAATCACTCCGAGACAATACCCTACACTCCCTCCGTGAACGTCGAAGGTCGATCTCCTAGGTCTCTGTGAAAAATCCGCACCTAGGAGCCGCACTCTCCGTTCGTTCCCCCGTTACCACCACTCCCGTGAACGGCTGGTGATCCCGAGCTGCACGTATATTCCACAAGAAACCGACCGCGATCACCCCAAAAAGAATGAATCTCCCTCTCGCGCTGTGCTTCGTGCCTGACCGACCGACCAGTCCCCGAGGACTGGCCTAGCGGAGTCCCAGGGAGCGCTAGTCCTCGAGTTCCTTGTCCTTTCTCTCTGTCCCTTCTGGAATCCAAGAGCAGGGCCAACTGTACTCCTCTGTCTCTCCCTCGGGACAGTACGCTCTT
>NW_016908322.1:172693-274242 GCF_001483705.2 Eufriesea mexicana | reverse complement strand
CGCTCTTCCTCTTCTCCTCCCTTCCCTTCTCGCGCTCCTCTCGGAGGCTGAGTCGAGTCGTGAGCACGAATTCACAGACGAAAGGCTAGGCGATCGCCGTGGTGAACCATGAAGGACTCGGATTTCGTGATTCGCGGTTCGTTCCTTAACGTTGGTCGCGGTAGTACCGCACGCCGTGTCGTGATCGTCTCTCTCGCACGCGTGCGACTAGAGCCGCCGCCACATCTGGCCTTTGGACTGGCTGCCAGCAGTCGGCCAGATCGGTTTTATACCTTCGTATCTCCCACCCTGGGGAGACGAGCGAGCGCGCTCACGGCACGTCGATCCTGCACGCGGCCAGCTCTCCGCGGCGCACCACGGCCGAGAGGATCGATCTTTTTTTCTTCCTCCCCGGACACGTACGTGTATACGCGTTTACCAGGAACACGCATACAGCCACGCAACAGGCCGTGGTGGCGGGTCTAGGCGCAAGGACGAACCAGGGAATAAGGAAAGGGACCGACGAGAGCTGAGCCGCGCGCGAACCCTATCCGGACCCCGGTCTGGTCCCCTGGCCCTGTCCTCTGCGCGGATAAAAGCGCGTCGAAGCCACGATCGCGGCTTATCTCCATCATTTTTCTCGCCTTCACCGTGTTGCCCGAGTTAAGGAAACAGGGAGTTCTTCGATTGAATTTACTCCTCGGTTGAGCTTGCTTCGCGAGTCTCGTTTAAACGTACAAGCGTCGGTGAATTACTTCCCGTTGCTTGTTCTCGACGGAGAAGGTGATGTTTACGAGATTCCTCACGCGTTCAGATAACGGACGTTTCAGGCGAACAAAACTCGATACGCTTTCTGCCTCTCGCTGAGTTTAATACGCTCACGGTCGATGATTCCTCTTATCCGTCAGAGTTATCTGGAATTTCGACTCGAGCGTGGTTTTCCCGCGATTTTTCTCTCTATCTTTGGATCACCTAGCGCGTAGAGTTCGAACGATGCTAATCTAGCCTCGCTACGTGGGTATCGGAATGACACCGTGGCGCAGATCCTCCTGCTCGCAAACCTGTTCCATGTTTTCGTGCAGGTATGCGTAGGTACGTCAGTAGGAGGGTCTCGATCCTTTTCTGTCCTTTTAATCTTGCTCGCGAATGTTTTATTGATGAACGAGCCGCAGGGTGGTAGCTGAACGCGTCAGGCTTCTTCGAGAACCCTGCTCCTTTCTTGTTTACCCTCGAACCGCAGGAGACCCTGAAGGATGTTCAAAACGCGCGCTTCCAGGCGAGGCTTTCCGATGAAATATTAACAAAGAGAACCCGTTCGGTGTAATCCCTTGGGTTCTGCCAACTTTGTACATCGGAATTTCCATTTGTTGCAGCGACTTCGTGCACGATGGACATATATCGTCGCGAACGCGTTAAGTGTTCGCGAGGTTGCAAATTATGGGGGGAAGTGTAGGTTCCCCTTAGACGAGCTTTGAATTCTTTGCTACGTTTAATCTGTAGTAATCTGCTGGAATACTTTGGAGGATTCGCAGGTTTTCGTAGCGAATAACGCGTCTACGTTGGAGCATTACTGTCAAATTAAATCGTGCCTTTCGTGGCAAAACTAAAAAGAGTGGAAAGAAAGAGAACGTCGAGCCCGAAGCAGCATAGCATCGCGAAGACTTAAAGTTCAGTAACTCTGCCGACAATATCATCTAGAACCGTTATTCAATCTAAACGTCATCCACGGTAGATCTACGCGGATTCTTTCCCATGGACTGAACCGGCAGTTACTTTTCTTAAATCCTGCTCGAGTTCCATCGAGATTCCTAATTGGTCTCGAACGCACCCTCTCTAACCATGTTAGCAAAAACGGAGCGCATTTATTGCCGTCGGTCGCCGAGCATAATCCACGTTTCATAATACACGTACACGCTGTTCGCGTGGGAGGCAGATTCCCAGGCAGGTAATCCCGGCAGGTAAACGTATCGCGATAACGTCCCA
Organism: Eufriesea mexicana; assembly: GCF_001483705.2. NCBI lineage: Eukaryota > Metazoa > Arthropoda > Insecta > Hymenoptera > Apidae > Eufriesea > Eufriesea mexicana. The sequence goes on along the minus strand of NW_016908322.1, from coordinate 272,280 downwards.
TTAGAACAGGAATCACGACTTAGAATCCGGGTCACACTGGAAGAGAAGTAGCTGCTGATCGCGTGCCAGTGCTCGGTGCACGGGGCCCGTACTCCACGTCTCAATACGACGTCTGCGTCGTCGAGACGCTTCATCCAGCGTCTACCTTCTCGGAAGGTGTAGGAATCATCGTGCTGGAATGCCGCGGACTGTTCGACAGCCGACTATGCACCTGTTAGAAAAACCGTCGAATCGAAACGCGGCGTGGTGCCCATCGAAACGCTTCGTCATCCTGACTGCCCAACTCTCAAGATCGGGACCAGAACCTGAAGATCGCCTCGAATTGGTCAGCTAGCTTCGCGTAACATCGCGTAAACCGACGATCGCGTACTTGGTGTGAGAGATTCATCTTTAACCACCGTTCGATCCGAGCGAGACCTCGAATCGGTTGAATAGCTTCTTGGAAACGTTTTGACGCGTCTCGAGCATCTACGAACCGGAGGCTTAGTCACTTGCAATTCGCGACGAGGACATCGCGGCGCGTTTAACCGTGGCGCGGGAATTAGATCGTTGCTCGGGTCTCCTCGCGATTACATATTCCGCTCAGGATCTGGCCAGGAGTTTGGTTCGCTCTATTTCTGGCAAGGACTGACGTAGCTCTTCCGTCCAGCCGCTTCCTTTTCAGCCACTTTACGATCTAACGAGGCCGCGATTCAGCGAAACGACGGCGAGCAGAGATGGACTACTACTCGCACATCTACTCGTCCAAGGCGAGTAGCGTTACGTGTCGCGCGAGTATCGCGACCGATCCGACCGATCACGGACGTGTCCCGTTGGCAAAAATTTCGTCTGGATGCAAAGCCATGGGCGCGTGCCTTCTGACTCGCATTGCGTCGATTCCCTTCCATCTCGATTCCGCGGCTGACCTTCCATCCGCGACGCAAGAGCACGCCAGACCGGCGAATTGTGCGCGGATTTTTCATAATAAAGAGAAAGGCATCGACGAGGCGAGGTATATATTATTGAGTAATCGCAAGGCTGCGTGCACGCTCGCGGATCGCGGGCACAAAGATAATTGGTTAATCGGTAAACGAGCCGTTACTTAATCGGACGCGGCCCGAGGAAAGGCGTCGCTGATTCTCCTGTTATAGGGATTCTTCGATTCCTTTCCGCGCTTTGTCAGCAAGGAGAAATTGTGGAAAATTTTCCTGCTTTGTTCGACTCGCGTGCACGCAGTCAGCCCTGATACCATACACAAACGCGTGCGTGTGTACCAGGAAAGGTAGGTTGTTTTCGCGATCTTCGCTTCCCGTGTGATCTTTCCGATAAATATTCCATGGCGTGAAGCAAACCTGGAAAAACTTCACTGCAAAATATAATATCGTAAACGCGAGTCATCGTCGAATGTGTCTCAGCCGATTCCCACCGATTCCGCTCCATCTTTCTTCCCCTGAGCGCGCCGTAAATCCATATTGTGTCAAGCGAGGTGTAATTCCCGCTTGTCAACAGCGCGAGAACGCGAGCACGCGAAAGGTAATTAAACTTATCAGTCTCGTTTCGCAATTTATGATTAATCGCCGCGATCGAACGTAGAGATCTCGTTATCGCGCTGCGTCTAGTGGAACCGGTGCATCGTCCTTTACGATCTTCCATTAAACACGCTAGAGGTATAGAACATGTACATACGTATAGGTCTCTAAATCGATCTTCTTATACCGTAATTATTTCGATGGTTTTATCGACCCACGGTGTGATCGGAGTGTCATTAAACACCTCGCGTTACGGTGATGAGCGACGATCCTCCGGCACCGTGACGAAGATTGATGACCGGTCAGGTGTCAAAGAGTCACCGGTCTCAGCAAAGAGACTCAATACGATCTTTCAATTAGCATTTGAAACGGGAGCCGTACGTAATTCCTCGGAAACCCCTTAAAACCGTATCGAGCGACGCAGCGAGTCATCGATGACTAAGCCGCCATAATGATCGCATGCAAGCGGATCGTTTCCGTTGTTCCTCGAGCAAAGTGTGGATCGATAAAGCGTCCAAGGGTGACGGTGCGTTGTCAAACGTGTCGGAAGCTAATTCGTCTCTCGGTGACTCTCTTACCTGCTCGCGATTTTGTCTTCCATTCTATTCGGCTCCTTTTGGCAAAGCAAGGCCAAAGCTTTCGACAGCTTCCTGATCCACGTTGGCGCGTGTGCGTGCGGAATTCGAACGTTCGCCGACTCCGTGTATCGATCATTTCCGATCGCGAGCAAGGTCGAAAGGGATTGGCTGCCGCCGATCTTCCTCTCCGTGTCTCTTCGCCGTTTTCCATCCCTGTCTCACCATCGTCGTCCCTGTCTCCGACTTCCTACCAGGCGGTCCTTTCAGAAATTGATTGCACGCGTTTTATAGCCGTGCATGGACAACCGAGTGGTCTGTGACGTTCTCTCGAACGTCACTTCGGCGAGTAAAACGACCACGGTGTTTCGGCGTTAGCCCTTGAGTCGATTTACGCACGATACGATCCAGGAAGCAGATTAGAGGTGGCATCGTAAACAGTCGGACCTCTGCTGGTCATGCGAAGGGTCCGTGGAGAATGTTCGTGATCTCTGGCGTGATAGCGTGATCGAAGGTCTTAGAAGAACCTTCGGATCGACTACCGTTACCAGTGAAATCCGTTATTATCGAAGTCCGTTATATACCCACGTCTCAAGGAAAAATTGGCAAGCAGTTAACGAAGGGACGAGATATTCCACGTTCGTCGAGATAAATCCTCGGTTGACACGAAGCAACGTCTCGGAGAGTTATTTAAATAGAGAAGAAAGGAAGTCGGTAATTGGCTGAGCATCTTTTAAGGAATGCTGTAAATGCTCGTCTAAAACGGTGTATTACAGAATTAGAAGCATTAGCTACAATGGCAGGATGTTTAGCGTGCATCAGCCACGGTGTCCTCGGAATATTTTCCACGCTGTTCAACGACAGCCATCCGCAATGTCCAGTGTCCGCTGAGACCGGCTATCTCGATAGATTCGCGCGCTATTAGCATGGGATTATTCTTCGTCGCGTGCAAATTTAACTCTGCTCTCGAGCACGAAGTTATCTGCGAATCGTGATCAAAGCTAACTTCGTTTCTTCCCTCGTTATTGTAAAAATTTTCATTTTCTCATGGAAGAACTCTGAGTTGCTTCTTCCTTATAGCGAAAGCGTCTTCGAGTGCAAAGAAATAATATTTATAGAGTCGTAAATATTCATCTCTGTCCCCGTGCGAAAATCGGGGATAACCGATTTCTCGCTCGTTCCTCGAAAATTTCCGTGAAACGTTACATTGGAATTTTTCAGAGCAGCGATATCTAATAAAATACCACTCACGAGGAAAACGAACGTACCACTCGAACAATTCGACTTTCCTGTATTTTTTAATTTCCTTTTTATTCGTTCCGGCGAACGAAAGAAGCCAACCGTGGAAAAACAAAGGCGAACAAGCAGCGCGATTCTTTTTACGCGTCGAAATCGCTTCCTCGTTGAAAACGCGAGGTTTACGAGCACCTGGGTGCAATCTCGAGCATCATCGGTACGATTCCTTCTCGTGGAATCGTTTCAAGCTGAAGGTAGCACTGTTACGTTCGGTTATACGTGTCAGGAGACCACTTGTTTGAGCATTCTCGCAACGATAAAGCCATTATATGGCGAACTTTCCCCATCGTCACGGCGAAGACAGCCGAGTGACGAAACGGAGCTGGGTGGGTCTGCGAGAGGAGCAAGGTGTGAAACCGTGATATTTCGACGCTTGTCGATCGGTATTCCCGCGGACAGGCATGCGATGGAGAAGGAAGTCGATCGGCTTTGAGAACGAAACTGGTCCGGGAAGGTATGGTCTTGTAACTCGCTCATGGTATCGAGGGCAACCGCGCGATCGAAACGGTTATTCTCGCGCGGTCGACGCGGATATCCGCATGCCTCTGGATCTAGACGAATATTCAAATCGACGATCGGAGCAGCCGTGCCTCTGGTTCTCCGCGAAACCTTACGCAGGAGCTACGTCAGTGGGCACCTGTAGCTCCTGGAACGATTCCGCTGCCTAATCGCCCGGTAGACCTAGCCTTCTTCAACGCCTTTGTGCACCTCGATGGCCCACACTGCGCTATCTTTGTCAGCGATTAGCTCACTTTTTCTCATCTTTCAGTTCGACTCGCCGGAGTACAGATCCTGTTTTTAATTCTGGCTATGAGATAGTTAAAGAAATGATTACCATTCGTAATTAACGTTTCTGCGAAAAGGCTCATTAGTCAAAGTAACGAACCGAGTTTTAGTTGGGGAATAAAAGGATCTCCATTTGTCATAATCGACGGAATATTAAATATCGGATTCAAATTTAAATTTAAATCTTCACAGGTGAGAGATGCTGAGAGATTTGTCTGTGAAATACTTTCAAATTTCCCGCGGTTTCCACGGTATCTTACACGCGAGACGCGAGAATAGACCGCCAAAGATAGCGTTATCCAAAGATAGTACAATGGCACCTTGAGTTCTAATATTAGCCTAGTCACCCCGTAGGCGGACGTACAGATCCCCGATGGAGGCTAATACAGGTTCGTGAATGGGTCCGCGGCAAGAGAAGCGGACCCTGTCTACGAACCCGGACACGATCGCTCGTTGCTCGTGCATTACGCTATTACGCCAATGCCGATTCCGCCGATCGTTTATCCGGTCGACCCAGAACGGCGTATCCGTGCCCGTGAACCATTCCACGTTCACTGGATGCGACTGGCCAGCGCGGCGAATTTATTTTCGCAGTCCGTTCCCCGGTCCGTCGAACCGGATCGGTAAAGACACAAATAAATTTCCTCGCGCAACGATCTTAAACTCCATTATCATTCGAATTAATAAGCGAGCATAACCGAGGTACCACGGGTCGAATATTCTAATGGGATTAAAAGTCTCGATCGATCGTAAAGATCCTCAACGGCGACCGATCGAGATGTTCGCGCGATATTCTCGACGGGAATCCAGGATCGTTGGACCGGTTCGTTTTACCAGGTGAAATGCCCGGTACGTAGCTCGAGGTAATTAATCGAGGATACGCTGATCGACCCACGACGCGCTAGAGAGCGTGCAACCGGATGAAAGTGATTCGCGCCGATTTCATTTACAAATTCACGCTGGACACGTCAGTGGCCGGCAATCGTTACGCGGTTAAGTCAGTGCTTCGTGGTCGAGTGGACTGCTGCTTTGACGCGGGACACAGCATCCCCGCGGAGCGGCGAGATAATCAGATCGGCGCTCAGTCATGAAGGGACTCGATCGCTTGTTTTCGCACGATCCACGCTTTTTATCGTTCCTCCTATCGACGTCGTGTAATTTTCTCGCCACGCCAGCCGACAATCTCATCCGGTCCATTAATCAAACCCGTTTAGCCGTTTTATTTCTCTCGTCGTGCTTTTCTCTCTTTGTACTCCGACCGGTCTGAGAGGGTTCTGCTTCCGTTCCGAGCGTGTTCTATCTCGCTCGCTAGGAAGACACGCGCGAATCCGCGTGAGACGACACGCGTTGCAGCGGAAAATCCCGAAGAGGATGGGAGATGAATTCCGCTCGAGGAATTCCAGGGAACTGCCGGGGAAATCATGCATTCGAATGATTCTGTTTATCGATACGTAACGCCACGACTGATAGGTTGAGCAACGATGTCTTAAAAAAGATTGGACGCTTTTATTCCACGTGACACAGGCTCGATGTTCTTCTAGTTAATTTCCTCTAATTGCAGGCTAATTTCGCGCGTGGCTCTTTGCCCGTTCCGTTTTTATACCGCGTATTGTTCGTCCCGTAATAGGATTAAATCGAACGCGATAGCGATCTTCCGCGTTAACATGGCAGTTTCATAACGCGTTAAACATAATCACATTTCGTGAAACGTGCCTCGTGTTCCAGCTGTTTCTTCGATCGCTAGCTGAACCGATCTTACTGCCAGAAATTACGTAATTCATTGCCAGTCGAGTGGTCGGACCTAAGGCCAGGGACGGAGAAAACATTCGTCGTCCTCTTTTCCGCGACTTGTATCACGACTTGGACACGATTCGCGATTAAATCGATATTCCTTCGATTCCTCTCGGATTTTCCAAAAGTTTAGGCTAGGCGACTCAGACTCTCGATCGGAGTCGCGAAACGAGGCGTAGTCCTCGAGCGCAACGGAGGACCCGATTGTGCAAGCCGGTCAGAGGCATCTGAGACGTGTCGGGAAACACGTGGACGATCCGTAATCTTAGGCAAGCCGAAAAGAAAGTGGCCATCGGAAGGAGAGACGCCTTCGTAACGCCTGTGTACACGTGAGTTAACGTCGTCGCTAACTTTTCACGTGCTTCGTGGAAACGCGTTGCACAATCGTCCTCCCGCTGGCTCAAGTAGCGCCGATCATCCTCGTTACTCTCGCCTGCCATTCGATATCGAGCGTTGCAGCGACGTCGAAGCTCTGCCAGAGGTATCGTGCAAGCTGAACTAGAAGAGGACATTCGATAGGCAGACGGTGAGAATTGGAGCACGAAGCGTATTCGATACGAAATAAGGATCCATCTGTCCAAGTGTCGACCTGTCTTGTGTTCCAAGTATATCACGTTGAGCAGGATGTCATTTGGATTAGGTGGCGAGCACTGGATATTTGTCCGCTTTGCGAATACCTGTCAGTGACTCCAGCTGATGACGGTAAATCGTCGGGTGGAACTTGGATTACGAAAAATTTTTTGCTTCCTTCTGCCATGATTCACATAGTCTCGGACATGCGTGCTTGCTCGTTGCTCGTTTCGAGCACCTTCTTGCTTCTGCCACCTTACCATGGTAAATGATTTCCCGGTAAAACCAAGGATTTGCCAATTTTCGGGCCTTTGCGGTGTGTCCGCGTGTAATCGCCATGGTGATTATACAACTATTGTAACAGTTGCGCGCTAGTAGCTGGTAACATCGTTGCATACAATCGAGTAGATCTCAGCAGGCTTCTGGGGTTTCAATCGATACGAGGGAACGTTGAAAGGAAAAGTCAGTCAGTTTTGCGTATTAGCTCGCGACTTTTCACCATTGTTCCTGTCCAGCTTTCACCGTTGCGCCACATCGCTGCCGTTTTGCATTTGCCGTGTAACACGCTTCTTCTCGTAACCTGTTCACACTTTTGCGACGTCAGGCACGAGTGACTAATCGATACGTGTCACAGAAACCGAACTTTGCTCGCGGACTACGGAATCCTGGTATCACGGAATAGTCTCTCTGTCCCGCTCAGCCGATCGCTCTTCGAGCGTCTGGAGGAGATGGACGAGGACAAGAGAAACGCAAATTAGCCGAAGCACGGCCCTGGCGACTGGGCAAACATCGAAATTACTTTACAACTCGAACCGTTCCGCCGTGTAATCCCGGGAACGTAATAAGAGGGACGAGAAAAGTATTAATACGGAAACCGATTTCATTAGCCGACGTGACTCGTACGGCGAGAGGCCTGGTGGGCGTGTACCGATCGAATTCATCGGTTGCAGCGCGCGTCTTTCACAACGGATGTCGACGAGGTCTTTATAAATCCATATTAATTGTCAACGTTGTCTCACACCCCTCCCACCCCTATCCAATCGGCCGATATCCCTCGAGATATCGATTTCACGGGCGACCGGTCAATTACGGACGGGCAAATCCGCACAAAACCACCATAATAATTACAGCCACGTATATGGCGGAGGCGCAGAACACGTGTTACGACCCATATTCCTCGTGTATCGTAATTTCGCTGCTGCCTTATAAATTACGATCCCACTCGGTTGTAACTCATAGCCGACCTTCGGTAGCAAATTATAATTACGTCGTGGCGTAGCGATTCGTGACTAACGATCTTCGCCGATCTCGCGAACAGCGATCAATTAAACGCGGTGCGTAACGCAGGATCGACTGGGTAGGTCGTTCTTCCTTCTCGAGGGGTGTACACCCCGCGTATTGCGTATCCGAGATCCTGCCCCCCCCCCTCCCCTGGGTTCGGTGATGATGAACGAGCTGTGGGTGTGACCCATGGTGCACGTCCTCGAGATGGGACAAGAAAACGGTGATTCCATGGGGAAAAATCGCACATCGTACGTCTTAGCAGACGTTTCTTGGCCGTTCTCCAGTTCTCTGGTCGGTATCCTGGATCTTACGGGGGGAGGGATCGACGGATCGTCTGTTTTGGCAATGACGAACCCACGATTCCGCTTAATTGGCTGGTCCTTGACGTGTTATGCGATCGGTCGAGGGAAAAATGACTGTTACTGCTGCTTTGATCGAGATCACGAAGCCGAATATAGATCCCGGAAGTTGTTCTTTGTGTTAGTCAATGGCGGAGAGGTATTTTGTTTTTCGAGACTGGCCGTTCGAGTTAGGATCGGTCCCTCGTCGTATTTTCGGAGATGGATAACCGCGATTAAATTGAGGAAGGTTTCTCCGGGTTCGATTAATCTGTCGTCTTAGAAGGAGACTATATTGCAGAACAAATCATCGGGACCATTATCAGGCTTGTCAGATGGAACCTCGTGTTTCTTTGCCGAAGATACCTTTGGACGAGTTCAACGACGCGTGATACGCTACGTTTTAAGGCCATCAGATGCGTTTCTGAGATAATCTTAATGTTTCTCCATAAAAAGCATTCAAATCTACAAAGATAGGGTCTGGAAACACGCTCTAACCTGACAGTCGAACCTTCTAATCCCTATTAGCCATGTAACAAAAACAGATTTGTAAATATTCGACGATTACCATATTACATCCGTGTCTTGTAAATGAGTGGACATTTGTTTCTACCAGTTCGAGAAAATTAGACTCGAATTCATCTCCGATGATGCTTCCTAGCTACTTCGGCGAACGCGAGGTATAGCCTTAGGTGGTACCGTCCTTAATATTCATAAGACCATACCGTTGGCTCGAAAAGAATTGCCTCGTCACGGGTTAAGGAATGCCCGACAAGTTCATTCAAGGCACTCGTGTCAGTCAGCGAGTACACTGGATTTTCACAGAGAAGCCCGCATCGTCTTTTAGCCGGCTATGACGAAAGCTACCTCGAGATAGAACGAATCTGTCCGGACCTATCTATCCGGTTCCTGGTTCGAAATTTACGACATTCGGTACCGTTACCTCGCGTTCAGGTCCCGGGCCAGGCACGGAAGGACTATACTGCTCGAGCGTAACATCGTAACTCCGACATTTGCATCTTTTTTCAACCCGGCGTCTGACATAACCTGGCAGGAATGTCGTCCTGCAGCCACCGATTCTAAACGCAACGGGCAGCGTCGCGAATTATGGAAAGGATGGGTTCTCTCGCGTGCTAAAACGGACAGATCACGGATTTCACGGAGTTCACGATCGGGGAACAGGACTTCCCCAAGGCGTAGCCAGGTATCATGTAACACGGTTCCTCATCCGGGATGCGGCTGAGACTCTACGCGTGCGCAATCGTCGAAATACGCTTCGTCAGACCACTGGTTGATCCTGACGGAAGCTTATTATATTCCAGCCGGTGTCGTTGCACCGTGTTATTACGCGGTGTTCCAGCATGAAATCGCCTCGTGTACCGCGCTATCGTTTTCCTTCCGCGTTCTGCGATCGCGGGAAATCGGGATGCGTGGTTCGCACGGGAATTTCGCACGGGCCCGTGTCCTTTATTGGACTGAACTAATTTTCGCGATTTATGTAACCCGCGCGATCTAGTTTACCCGGTGCATTGAATTTACACGGTCGAATGCCACGTACATCGTGGTAAAAAGTCATTTTATTTCGTTTATTATCATTATTTCGAGGAATTTTCGTCGGGTTGTTATTTCCAATGATCTCTTATATAATTTACGTGCCACCATGTATGCTTCGCGTCCGCGAAAGGTCAAGATTCCGTTTCTTTCATTTTTTCATCCACCGCTCATGTGACTGGTCGTGGCAGTTAATATTAAAAATGCAGCCTGAAATTACCGAGCCGCGCTGTGTTTCTACCTCAATAAAACTTTACGTTAATTTCAACAGAAATATTAACCGGAATCTTTATTTTTATCTCCGTCGTTATCGCGCGGGAATGAGAAAATACGCGCGACGGAGAAGAAATCGGCAACGAAACGGCGCAAAAACGCGAGGAAGAAAAAGAAAATGGGGAAAAAATTTAAATCGAGTATAATTGAAAACAAAATGGAGGGATTTCATTGGCCGAATAATCGGTGCGTAATAACACCTTGCCCGTCCAACCGAGACTAATTCGCGGACGCGAGGCACCGGTCGCATTACGCCGAGAAGAAAGAAAATCGAAATGACCGGAACGGCGTTCCAGCAGAGCGGAGATCTTCATCGATATTAATAAACCGGCAGTGTCCGCGAGCGGAATTCCAGCGGTTGAATAATCGGGGCCCCGGCGAGCGCAAAAATCGAGCGAGCACGGCGCATCGATCACCGCGACGCGACGCCGCGGCAACGGCGTCCCATCAGTGGCGCGCGCGTGCGTGTCGCGCGATAAAAACGCGCCTTCTCACGTGAGTCATCGCCGATCGACACTTTAGAGTGCGTGGCTGCACGTACGTGGGATGAAATGCCGATGCACCATGTACGGTACACCTTTGCCGAAGCTTCCCTTTGCGGCGCTGCGACCACGCGGCCGCCTTTATCTCTCGTTCTTAACGAACGGAATTAAAAAAGGAGAAACGCCACGGCTGAAAATAAATTGCTATCCACGGTGGCATAACGCGGTCAGCGGTCTAGCGAACCGCGATCGATTGCGCGCGGATCTCTAATTAGACGATCCCGATCATACGCGAAGGTTTTGCAAGCCTCCCTTTCTTCGACGATTCGGTTGTCTCGATGGGCACGTGTGCATGTACGTGTGTACATACGTGTGCGTTTCGTATCGCGTCCCGGGCTCTGTCTGCAGCGCTACCGATGGATTAATTGCAAGAGAGATCTTGATTGATTTCGAGGTTACGTTTCGGAGGCTCGGAGCGTAATTTGGCTAGACTATAGTCGAAAGTGAGTCGGTTGAGCAATGTACGCGCTTTTTGTTGTCTGGGGCCTGAATTTCAATCGGCTGTTGCTATCGAAGAATACCGCGGGGTGTATCTAGGATCTTTTCCAATTACCGATGTTTGGAGGAATCGGAGTTTCGCGAGTGCGTTAACTGGTCGCGCGACGAGTAGAATGGCTGGAAGAAATTCCTCTTCGCTGCCAGAGGAACTCGTGCTCGGTACCCGTCGAATGGAAAGAACCTTCGTGAGAAAACAATCGTGTCAATCTCTGCTCTCCTTCCATCGTCTGCCAAACATCCAGAGAGAAAGGGAGACACGATGTAATGGAGCCCGTGTTCGCGTTCTGTTAATTCCATACACGTCGCGTCGCCAGCGTAACAAGCCATCGCTCGCGAAATCCAAACGCTCCCGCGATTGTCGTTTAATCGTACACGCGTGTCTCGGACTCCTGGAACGCGCTATCCTGCTAGAATATCTTCATTCCGTGCCCCATTGTCGACTTCTTGGCAAAGGATTCGGTAATTTCTAAATATAAATCTGCATCCCGTGCGAAGAAATCCGATGGAACCGACGCCATGTCTTCGATCCATTAATCATCGCTTTATTTCATTCAGAACACAGGATACCTCAACTATCTCAAAAGAATTGTTATGATCTTCCTATACCGTGACCATCGCTGTATCAAAGGAACCTACGTGCATCTGAACGAGCATATTTTTCATAAATCCATTTAAAATACCAGCGAAGAACGGTACTCGTAGGTTTATCCAGAGATTTTCATTCCACTCGTATGATTGCATTATTCAAATCATCACGGCGGGCCAACAAACCCGCCATTTCGACTCAGACACGCGGCATCGACCAACTGTTTGTCTCGTGTCGCGATGTGAAAAATTTCGCCGACGTGTTTCGTCGTGGAGAAACAACAAACCTGCGAGCAATAACGTGCTCGGTGCGTTGGCCCGAGTTCTAAGCGGACTGCTTTTGAAAACGCCGGCTCTTTGGCGAGATTCGCTCGCGGGTTCTTTGACCCCTGGTCGTGGAGTCGCGGCTCGTCTCGCGAATACTTATTTCTTATTCCATGCTCGTATAATCCGCCGAAAACGCGGCTTGTACAGTGCGAGAACCTGCTATTCAGCGCGGCGAGGCGAGGCAGCGTTTTATACGACGCGCGTGAAACGAGTCGCGCATAGAGGAGTCTCTCCTCGCAGCACTGCTCCTCTCGTTGCTGGTAAGACCGTTTTTCTGCTCTGTTAAGCGTGTACTTTGGCGACAGGCTGGTTTCGCGAAACGCGTTCTTGGTTTCTGGCTGTCAAGTGGTCGCGGTGCCTAGGTCTCGTTGTTTTCGGTTAATTCGACGTCTCGGTTTGCCGAACTTAACGAAACCTGGTACTATAAATCGTATAAATTACACGGATGGCGATGACATAAAAATCTCAGAGATTTCACCTCCACTTTGTAAATTCCCGAGCGGTAAATAGTTCATTTCCGAGCAATAAATAGACCCCCAAGGCGCGGTCAGTTCCGGCAAAATTGTGTGAGAAAATCCGCGATCGCGAGACTTCTCTTATCCGAGGTGGCGTTCTAAACGAGGCCGACGTTTCCTTTCGACCGGTCGATCGCAGTCGAACGATCCCTCGACGACCTTCGCCGTTCGCGACGGAAACCGCGAAATCTACGACCTTGCTCGCAGCGAAAAGAATGGTTGGTCTCTTACCCTTTCATCCCAGCCGCCTCCTGGAGATACGCATCAACGCCGTGCGACAGCGACACGGGTAATCCTGTCACGAGCTGGATATATACGGTTGCGAGATGCCCGATTTCCGGAATACGGACAATCCATTTCCGCGTGTTTAATTCCCATTCGAGCAACTTTACGCGCCTTCAACACCACGCTAATCCCCCCAACACGCGGCTACTTTTATTATGGCTGTTTTATGGGGTCGGCCTGAGTGCCTGGATCCTGCCAAGGCTGGTGATCAACGTCACCCGTTTGCTTTCCTTATGGCGCGCGCACCGTCAGTCGACGAAGTGCCTCGTGAAAGGAATCCGGGCTCTTCGTAAATTTGCTACCGAATATAATTGCTGGCTACCCGAATAGCTTCATTTCTCAGTACCACCACCGCCTTGAAAGGCTTTCGAAGCTTAATAAGTCGGACGTTTAATTCCCTCCGAACGACGCGCGGTTATTGTCTCCGAGAAAAATCGTTTTGATTTAGCACAGTGAGTGACACAGCTGATCAGAGGCAATTAGCCGTTGGCGAGAAAATGGGTCCCCGCGTTTGATTAAGTAGCTAAAAAATATAGCAGAATGCCACCTTGAGCTGCTAATTACGTTCGCGTTATTATCGCTGTGGCTGTAAGGAAAATACAGTACAGTCTCGAAAAGCTTTAACTTGCTCGTTAAATGCATCCTGGTGCATACGAATCTTGCATGTAAACAGCAGGTGAATAAATAAAATTTCATTTCTTCGAGAAAATTATGCAATTAACCGAATGCTAATGAGAAGAATCACCATTCGGAATTTTAAACGAAATTGCATTATAGTATTTCTCCTTGAAACCTATGAAATCTCCGATCTCGAACTGTCTGCGGGTGAAGGAAGAACTTGATCGTGACAGAAACACGTCTGTCAGCGCCTGGAATAATTAAATTAAAACGATCCCCGTCCGAGACGCTACCCAGTGTCTCGATCAGGCACTTCCCCCCTGTAAGCCATCGAGATAACTCCCCGAAGCAGACAGGATATTTCATCGCCTTGTTCGTGACACGAGGCATTATCTAACCCGAAGCGATCTCGGCTTCTTTTCGCGTCGGTGTAATTTCTCCAGCCCATCGACAAGGTCGGCTCTGCTGTTATCCCTTTCGTTTCACCTGTAACCCTGAACCCCCACCAGGGCGTCGCGTATCCCGGAGCTGCAGCTTCGCGAACGTGCCTCCTCTTTGTGCTTTTTCACAACAACCCCGGGCAACGGCCACCGTCTGGTAAGCGGAAAAATGTCTAATTGCTACGCGGGTACATGCGACCTGTGTCTCCCTTTCTCTCTTTCTCTCTCGTTTCCGATCGTGACCGCCTCCCTGGTCCGCGCAGAAGGAAACGGAGATAGCTATAACGAATTTATATGCACGCCGCGTTTATATACGGACATACGAGCAAACCTGTCCGGAGGGACGATAAGCCACGCATGCGTTGTGTGTGGTTTTCCTTTTTCCTTTTTTCCTTTTTACTTCTTCCTTTCCTTTTGCACCGTCCACTCACCCTCGTTCATCCGGCCGGATATTCGATTCGCAAGGTTAGTCGCACCGCGGCGAGCCAGCCCCGAATGGGATGCTGAAATATCGTTCACGTGGTGTCCTACAATTAATTACAAAATTTGCACGACGCCATCGCCGCTGGCTTCTTCCGCCGGTTTTATGTGTCCTCTGTGTGTGGGAGTTTTATGGCACGACAGATTTAATTTACGAAATGACGGTTGCGAAGAGGCGAGGCTCTTGGCTGCACAGTCAGTGTCGTTTAATTCCGCTTGATACGAGAATACGAGAAATTCGATGTTTCCAGTATCAGTCTTTTATTTCTTGCTTTGAAAAGACGGGAGTCTTGGCTGATCGAGGTTGTCAGAGCCGTTTAACCCTTTGTGTTCGCGTGTCGAGTTGTTCTCGATTATTCAGAAATTTTATATCGCAGTAAATATGCCAGTGCGTGTTTTAATTTAACTTGACAGTGAAATAAACGACATTCTGTCGTTCTAGTAAAATTAATTTCGAACTTTCGAAGATTTATTTCCTCGCCTTATAATTTCCTTGTAAGCTACACGAGTGGGCTGTTATTATAAGGCCATTTCGTAATGTGGGGTATCAGTTATGCTCGGTAGGATGCATCGAAACAGAAACGTCACTTCGATCTAACCTTTACTCGCGTTTATCGAATTAAAATTACAGACCCCGATAGGACTGAAAATATAATCCCCGAGCGTGACTCGACGTTACGAGGCAAGGATTAATTCGGTTGGAAATACGGGGAATTCAAACTTTGGAGTGTCATCGGGTATCTTCCTTTCTCTTCGCCGTGAATAGGAAGAATCGTAATTCTTGTGGAATTTTGATCGTGACGATGCACGCGATATGCAAGTACGAAAGTTACGACGTGAGTCACTAGCACTTCGGGAAACCTGTCCCCGAGAAGATTCGCGATCCTGTTGTATTTCTCAGCGCAGGAAACGGAACTTCTCCGTAATTCGCAGCCGATAAACAGACGTCAACGAGGACTCGACGTAAGAGGACTTCTCTGAAGAAGAGCACGCGGTTATTCCGTGACACGAAGTGTTAGGTGATCGAAAAATGGCGGCAAGAACAACGGCTCAATTAACGAGCAGAATAGCCGAAAGCCATTAACGCCGGGGCAAAAATGGCTGGTGAAAAATGGCAAGGTCGGTGCATCCGTGTAATAAAACGCGCGGCTGCTGCCTTCGAGGCTCGATCAGCAGCCGTTCTCTTTCTCGTCTGATGTATTATGTCCGATTACTTAAGCCGATCGCGCGAGCGTTTGAAATATCGTTCGTCCGATAAAAGGGCATTAAGAAAAACCGGGGGGAAAAGGGGGAAATAAAATGACAGAGCAGCGATCACCGACGCTCGGATGCACTCGCATTCTTTTCTGTCCGTGGCCACGAGTTAATCGCTCACCTCCGGATGAAGTCGTTTTTTCCGTCGCGCGTCGACGAATTACATTTTCATTTATTCCGCGATGCGTCACGCGGCACGAGACGACAGCCACCGGCACGATGCAGTCCCGACGTCCGCGCGTGCACGCACGCTCGTTCCGCGCCGATTTATTATCTCGCCAGGAGTACCGGTTACTCACCGCCGCGACCCGGAACTCCACGTTATAATTATTCGCGTTATTGTATTATCTGCGAAGACACGAGGAACACGTCTCGTCGCCTGTTCCCCTTATCGCCGAAGATAAGAGAGCCGAGGGTGATCCGCGTTGGGCACAAATCACGTTTATCACGGCGCGAGGACGTCGTCGACCGGGGTAATCAAAGGCTGCTGATGAGGAACACTCGGGTACACCGACTACTGGTTGCAACTTTTAACCCTTTGCACTCGAGGATCTTTTGGCCAGAGAAGAGTAGAAAAACAAAGATTCTCTACTAGAAAACTGGCGATACTTTTTTGAGCAGTAAATAAAGAATTGTATAATGAAATTGCAGAATTATTTGATTTCGATACTTTGCACACTGTTACGTTACATTAAATTTGATATATTGATTAATATCGATCTTCCAAATTTTATGAAATGGTGACTGAAGCTCACTTCTAGAGTGCAAAGGGTTAATTAACACTAGATTTACGGAAACCGTCAATTTGACGGAAGGGTTGCTCCAATTATACGATGGTAACAGATTCAGTTAACTTATATTACAACTCCTAATATAATATATAATTGTTTTTAAATTAATCTAATCGTTGAAAGAAAGGCACGTGGTTTCCTTTATCTGTCAATTTGACAGGTGTCCTTAGAAATAGGTATACAGATAGAGTCCGTAAACCTAGTGTTAATATGTGAAATTTAGGATAATCTAACGGTGTTCGAGGTATCGAAATTAAATAATTCTACGTGTTAATTATTATGCGATGTCTTATTTACTGCTGAAAGAAATATCCTCAGCTTCATAGTAGAAAATCTTTGAACTACTTTTCTTCTTTAAGCTAAAAGATCGTCGAGTGCAGAGGGTTAATCCCTTCCCGTGTCATTTAGCTCGACGAAATCCGGGCTCAAACGGTAGGTGTCAAGATACGATACTGATGCTCGAAAATAGTCCTAACACGAGTCGAAATGTAAAGACGCGTGATATAGTCATTTTTACGCGATACTGCTATTGTGGAGCTAAACTCTAATCCTTTTTCCTTTTATAAATATTACAAATATATTATATTTTATAATAGACGACAGTTTCGAAACTACATTTTGGAGAGTTCTAATCTCTGGCTCCATCTTGCTAGACGCTTCTAGCGCCATCTGGCATTCTTTTGGCTATTCGAATAAAGCCTAACGGTGCAAAGAAAGCACGTATAGCTATTCTGATTCTGAGACATTATCCCAGTAATACACAACCCATGCACTGTATTAAATAACACGATATTTAAAAAAATATTTTGTTCACGAGTCTGACTCGTGATATTCATGTTTGGACCAAAATCTCCATCACGTGTCAGACTCGTCATTGCACGGAAAGTGGTTGATCTCTGTTGGAATGCTAAAGGCATAAGTCGAGATATCTTACATATAACGTCGATGTTAAATTGTTTTTGATTATTACATACTAATGTATGATTGCGTACGTGTCGGTCGTCAGCCAAATTCCTTTGTTCAAACGAGTCGGTCTCTAAGCAATCGTTGTACAGCACACACCGATCGAGTTACCAGTTATTAAAGCGTTGCCTTTCTATAATTAGTGTTCCTTTCTTTTTAACTCCACTGCCATACCAAATTTCATCAATCTCAAAGTTCGTCTCTGGGCGAATTCGAGATAGCCCGCGTTACCTTCGCGCACTGCCCTTTCCTCCCGTGTTTTCCCGGTAATTTTTCTCGTCTGCAAATTCGGAGTCGCGGTAATTCGCGCAATTGGAGTGATCGGGGCAATTCGAGGGAATCGCGCGAGCGTGTAGATGGAGCAGACGATTAAGCAAAGATAGATGACGGACAGATTGCGCGGAGCTTTTAAGTAGCATTCCCCTCACGTTGCACTCCATCATCTATATGAAGATATTACGATGTCAATCAGCCTGCTTCCTGACTCAAAATGGGCTACTTAAGAGTCCTGTCCGCGGACCCGAGCGGAATATTAACGGAGCAGACTACATCCGCGAGAGAGGCTCGCAGGATTCGACTGGCTAATGCCGATATCGCCGTCTGTCTCTGCATCGTACAAGGAAATGGCCGATAGCTTTCCAGCAGCTCGGTTACGCAACGGCAATTCACGGGCGTCATTCGCGTTTTTATTCCGGAAATCGGACTTGGTATTTTTTACTTTAACCGTGGTTATGCAAAGGATTCGTACTGGGCGGAAGTGACACTGTCGGAAGGAGGGAAGCAGGAGAGGAGCGTGGACGGAAGCGAGGGTTAAACGAGGTCATCGATACGATGTCGCGAGTGAAATTCCATCACAGCTGGGGATTTACGTACGACCCGAACTAGGAAGCGTAGTAACGAGGCAAGGTTGCGAGGAGATGTAGTTAGATAACTGTAACGAATGCCGCGCGCCTCGCCTAGGAATATTTATTATTCGCTTGGCGAGGAATAGCCGCACGGAGAAAGGTTAATTTGTTTCATAATGCCGGATCGATCGGTTCCATCGATAATGCTTAATACGACTGCCCTCGATTGTCTCGCGCCAGCGTGATATATCGTTTCGCCGACTGAGGTATTAAACGAGGCTTTTTCCCTTTTACGAACCACGTCGAAATCCGTGCTCGATACCGGTAGCGTAGGGTTTTGGTAATTAACGACTCGATACTCTGCTTAAACTTTAAATAGCACTCGAGGAACGGTTTCGGAGAAGTCGGTGTAAAATAAAAGTCACCCTGTTGACACAAGGTTGCTTCGAAGTATCGTACAGTCCCGATTTCATCTCGTGTACGTGGATCAACCTTGAATGAAGAGAGTCGAAAAGCTTCTAGCAATTGCTCTTTATGTCTGTTTATTACCACGGTTTCGGTGTTATTTCGAGCGAGAAAAATTCGCGGACACCCTGTACACCGTAAATCCTCTCGTTCCTTTTCCATTTATCAGCCATGTGAGAGAGTCACCGCGCGAAACGACGTCCTAAACTGCTAGTAGTAAGATCGCGGCGACCTTCTCGGCTGATTTCGTGGCCGTGAGAGAAAACGTCACCGGCGCGGGGCGCACACGTCAGCGCACGAAACGCAGGTGAATATGTAATCGCGCAAACAGGTGCAACGCGTGTCATTCGGTGTTATCATATCTGTCCCGGCATTCAGGCTTCCCCGTCGATCGTCGCTAAAAACCAGTTGCAATCAAGACTTCTACCGCCAATTAGCCTCCGTCCCCTTGCCCCCGTGCACGTGGCCGCCCGATTCATTTATCCCTCGCGTAAAAACACGCGCAGATCGATGACACTTTCGATAGCAACTGGCCGCGTACACGAACATGCGATTCGAGGCGAGTGGCAGCGGTTGGTAATTCTTCCCAGAAGCCGCTACCGATCGCTCCACGATGACCTCAGACACTCGAGCAACGGTGCTCCACTTCGTTCGCCGATGGACTACATCCGCGTGGTAATCGCGCAACGTGTCGGTAACGTGAATCCGTTTAAAGTCGAAGATAAAAAAAGAACGAAATTGATAACTCGATTACGTAACGACCGACTTAGTAGCCCATTACGCGAAACCGGTAATTCTCCCCGAGATGACTAACTAACTGGCAGTGAAAGCGCCGCCGCCATTCCTCCGGAGGTTCTCTGTTTACCCAGACATTACCGACAGTTAGCCTCTGCGTGCAAATTCTCGCGAAAATGCCACGCTTTTCGCGACTCGCCGCGATAGCTACACCTCGGCGAACGTGATCGCGAAACGGAAGCCAGGATCACGAGGTAGATCCGGTGGATCCGTCGTAGACAAAGATGGATCTCGAAGGACGCGCAGGGTTATTTGATGACGATTTAACGCGACGGTCGTTGCACTTGACAGCGTGACTCATACACCCTCCACTGAAATAAAACAATTTTTGCGATATTTACAGGATATTCGCTAAAAGGTGTGTGCCATTCCGGACGTCGTACATCGTCTTTGTTCGGCTCGGGAATATGTCCCGCGCGTGACTGAGAACCATTACAATTTTAAGCCTTTAATCGATACTTAATTGCAACCGGCGATCCCAGATTGCCTCTTCGTACCGGCCTCCGGCGAAACGTGTTTCTTCTCGATCCGGTGATCACCGGCTCATTGTGCGCGCACATAAATTCGAAAGTGTTGTACGCGGGAACTTTTTTCTTCTCTCCGCGGCGTTTCGCATGCGATATGGATATTAGGGCTTGTTACCCGGCCGATCGGTGTATTAATATTTGGTGATAAACGCGTGATTTATCGCGTGGCAAAAGTGGTCCCGGGGGAATGATGGTATTGACGCGCGGAAGAATTCGCCTTGAGTAGCCGCGCGTCGAAAGTGGGTTCATCGAGTTCAAGTTTACAGACTGGATGGCGGATTATCGTGTCTTTAGTTTGAATTAATCTGGGCGAGATAATTCGCGTTGGTAAAATTTATGTCTCGGCTGTCGTTGAAACGCTACCAGTCTTACCGTTGCTGTAGTCCCTAGATGGATGACAGCAAGTAGATGAGAAAATTGACAGTATCGACGAAGCAACGTCTAATCTGCGTCTCGAGAGGTTGCACCAGATTCGCGTTCCCGCCTCGCAAATTGCGATACGTGTTTTGCAAATATTCGTGCCCCACTTTCGCATGGAAACCGTTCATTAGCCTCGCGTTTGAGACCCTGCGTTAGGTGGATCCTACGAGTCCAATTTCTCTGGCAAATTACCGGGTTTCGAATTTAAAGAACGCTAGAGTAAACTGGCTCGAGTAAACAATCTGCATCGTTTCCGTGTTATATTCATTATCGAGTTTTAACGTTCCTTTCGACTAGGAACGTCCAGTCTGACAGGACTGGTTTTGCCGTGGATATCTCGGTATCTCGAGATCTAGGTTGATAGATAGGTCGGTGTAACACAAAGCCCGATATCTGGACTCTCGTTGAAACCGAAGGTGGTCGTTCGGATATAAAAGAAAGTAAACGTAGATCGGTTGAGCTAAAGCGATCGAAGCCAATGGAAAGCGAAGTCGTATAGCTGATATGTTTATGCGAATCTCGATAGCTATTTTTGAGCGGCTAATTTGTTCTTAAGATAAGGTTCGTTAATGATTACGAGACACCAGAATTTTTACGATGGCTGGTACCAAACGAGTGCGCAAGCTCGATGACTATAGTTCAAACTCGGGAATGCGTTCTCAAGACTGGCCTGTCACGTTGCCATTACCGATTTCTCCAGAAATGTACCATGTAAATTCCCATCTGTTCTGACACAACAGCTATGTCACTTTAAGGGATCGCATGATGCGTCAAATGTGCCTCGAAATGGTGGATCCCTGAGCTACCTTTATTTGACACTTTGACTGCACGTTGGTCATATATGACCGGTCATGGTTTCTCCTGTGACGTCACGGTGGCCATCGATGACTGGAGTGCTTGAACTACTTACAATTGTAAAAATTGAACGAAAATTGACAGTTAGTGGACTGTCAACCGTTACCAAGGCGCTGTATGTGGTGACTCGTGACTGCCAATAAGATAAACACTCTATTGGGTAAGAATATTGTCTCGTATCATCAATTTATTATTACTTTGCAGTTATATGCTTTGAATGATAATACTCCCGTGACGTTAAACGGTTGACACTTAGCTCGTTCGTCATAATCAATTGGGAGTCTCAATGGCTTCGTGCATCCTCTGCGTTGACGACAGTTTTATAATAATATAGAACGCTTAACGATCACTTTTGGACAGTTCCATGAACGGAGTATGACGCTCGGCAGGAATAATCCCGTAATTCAGTGCGTTAACGATGTGCGATTAACGATAAAGAAGCCACGGGCGTCTCGAGGCGCTGCATGACGCGGCCGCTGAAAAAAGCGCGGTGGTTGTTGAAAAACTACACAGAGTTTCTCGATTACCCAACGACTGACACAAATGACTGCGTACAACAAGGCATGCAGAAATCATAGGCGTTTCTCCGACGCGGCCTCGATCGTCCGCGTTCCTCTCTTCCTCTTTGCCTTCTTTTTCGCGTATTTTTTCTCGCGTTAGCGCCATTCCGAATTTCGAGGTACGGCGGACGAGGAAGAGGAGTACAGAGAGGATGGTCGGTGAACGGACGAGCCTGCGTTAATTACCGCCTTCCAGGCTTAACTAAACGAGCGGATCTTAGAATATCAATTACCGGTGCACAATAATCGCTGACGCAACGGGGATCGCACGGTGACGCAAAGCTGGTAATTATGGAACGTCTAATGGTAGCGCGTTAGCGTATCGTTTTTGGCCTGATTTCGAGACGCTGCGAGCTAAATCTTGCATCGGTTATGTCCGTTGATTTATCGGCGATGAAAGGATTACGATTGTCGAGATTGAGAGACGTTAAGATGACAGCGATTTTGACAGCTCGTAGCTTCGTAACGAACGATTATTGTTGGTACAGGATTCTTCAACCCTCCGAATGCAATCGTCGATCTTCGAGTAGATGCATAGTCGAAGTGGTTATAGTATGGTGATTTAAAATTAGACTTTTCAACAGTTAAACAGATTCGTCTCTGCTGTGGACTTTGGCACTTGTGGATACAGGAATCTGTCGTAGCAGTGTGCAGAGCGTTATGTAAAAGTGTCAAATAGTTTCTAAACTCTCTTCTAAAACTCTCGAAGACAACTCTGAACGTCTCTTAAACATTCGTGTGTTCTTCTAGTGCCTAATGCAAATTCAGGTGGCGAAAGAATTACGTGTATAATTGACTATGTTGGCAGAGATATATTTTTGGGCATAGCTCGTTAGAAATGGAAAGCTGTTAGGTATATAATTTCCGGATTTTCTAAGTGTTTCTTCAGGTAATTCCGACCGAGTTGATTGAAAGCCCCTTACGAGGCAGCTGTACACCGGCTCCGTTGCTTTGATATATTGGCTATTGCTATGTTGTATAGTATTTCGAGAACGGCAGCTGTTCAGAAAATTACCGACTGTAGTAGACCAGCGGTAGACGACCAAAAACCTCTGCTATCGAGGCACTACTATATATAGTAAAAATATTTTCAAAGATAAATTTCTTCCCTGGATTTATCCCCACTTGGGCTATTCCTCGGGTCGAAAATGTGGTTCTCGAATGGATCGCGTCACCGATCGAGTCACCGATCGATCGTCGATCGTGCTCGCGATATCCCCACCATATCGAAATCACGTATCATTCCGGAGGCTCGTCGGGCTCGACCGATCGCTGGCAAGTTAGTGGACAGAAATCCGGTACCACGGGACGAATGGCGCACGCGTTACGAGCGCTTGGTGCACGCTCGATGGGTACCAGTTCGGACGGGTTGGAAGCCGAAGGCGAACCGCTCGACCTACGAAAAGCACGAGCACAACGACGAAAAGTGAAAGGTTCGAAGGCAGCGACCGCGAAGAGGGGAACGTGGTGCCACCCGTGGAAGCTCCCCGACCTATCATAACGCCTCGCCGACGCGTATAGACGCGAAATTCACCGCGTTACACGCGCCGCGGGTCCGCTCGAACGGGTCTGCACCGCTAAAAATACTTTACGACGTCCCTATCGTGTTCGCCGGGAAATCTACAGCCGGGGGAAGTCGTTTCGCGGAATCCCTGCAAGGTGACCCGATGCAGCGCGTCGTTGACCTTCGAGGAAACGAGAAGACGGATCCTGGAACGCGGAGAGACCACCTCGTTACCGCTGGACTGCGCGGCGTCCGCTTTCGACCGACCGACGACCTTCGATCGTGACTGTGACCGCCGCGGAGCATCAATCGTCCCGTGACAAAGAGCTAATCGTATGGCTTCGCCTTTGACGTCGCTGCAAGAGCTCATCCCCCTGGCGGGAAACACCCAGAACGGGTTTCGAGATCGCCGTGCAGGCTGATGAAACCTTCTGGATCTTTCGATGCTCGTGACCATGACCTTGGTCGTGCCGCGAGTGTCCAGCATGATATGGTTTCCACGAAACACGGTGGTATTTACACGAATCGTGCGATTCGTCACGATCGCGGTAAACTTTTTGAGGTGTCGCGACAAACCGGTCGGACGGTTGATGGAACGTTGCTCGTTGATCCTCTGACGGTAGCATTTAGTTATCCCGCGGAGAATCGGCCGGGGATGACTTTGTCCCGGGCTCGAACTTTGATGTATCATTCGGGGAACCCAGGAAAAAATGCCTGGTCCAGATCGTTGATCCGGTTTGACGTGGTTCGGATTCCTTCTGTCGCGATGTTTTTGCGCTCGTGCTACGTCAGAGCTAGGGTTTCGTTCTCGCCGGGATTCAGTGACTGTCGCGGGCATTTGCATACCGGTACCCATCGATCTTGCAGCTTTTGGGAAAACCAGCTTACCCGCTGCGACATTAATCTCCACCCGCGACGGTGTGAACGCAATGCGACGAACGAATGACCGGGCTACCTAATGATTGCAATAAGTTCCTTGTAATGACGGTTATAACTCTGCGTCTTGACAGTCTAACTATATCCGGTTTCGCCATTTCGAGCAGCCACTGCTGACCGTGGTTGCGGTTTAACGGAAGAAAGCCCCGCGGAAATAATGCCGGCCCTTCCTCGACAATCTCTTCCAATCTCTGATACGATTGTCCAAGGTCTCGTCCTTAATTTTTCGGTTATTCGGTAGCAATTGGATCCGATCTCGGGGAAAAATTGCGCTACCCAAACGACGTATTCGCGTGGTTCTTTTATATCCCTCGGCGAAGATAAATGGCCAATGAGAACATTCTTGGGTACAACTTTCCGATCATTTCCAATGGCTACTCGTATCGCGATGAAAATCAGAATTGCCAGTGTAATTCTGTTTTTCTTGCTTGCTGACATCCAGCGTATCCAAGACTCACCTGTGAATAATCACCGTGAAACAAGCTAACCGCATTTCTCCCCGCAGCACGCTGCGATCCGCGCCGTCTTATCGTAAACTAACGATTTTTCATCCTACGGAAAGTCAATAACAAATCTCCGCTTCGCGTGAGAGCGAGCAGCAGACGCGTTTAACGAATCGATCCGCAATCTGCCTCGCATTAATGCGTGCTCCAGTAATGAAACCTCGTCGAATCTCGTGACACGCGTGCAATCGGCGTGCATTAAGACGTTGCGACAGATTAACGCGTGAAAAATCGCCGAACCGGTCGTATCGCCGCGCCTTCGGCCCATTAAGTTCTCGCGCTCACCGTTAGAAGAGGTATCGCCAGCGTCAGGGATATTTGTCGTGTCGCGTCGCGATTTGCGTAAGAATCGCGTTCCTCGCGATACCTGCTGGCGCAATCGCGGCAATAAACAGCGGAATGCCGGTGATTTTCAACGAAGAAACCGGAGACAAGGTCCCCGCTCCAACCTGATCCCCCGATTCGATGCCAAGACCGATGTTCTAGTTCCATCGTCGACTAGTCGGCACCGGCGTCGATTGGCAGTTGCTCGGAGCTAATTACCAGAGATTCATGCGAGTATTCCCGGCAAGTATTCCCTGGTCGTTATGGCTGTCATTAAAACGCGGCGAAATGACGTGCTGTTGCGGGAGCAATAACGAAGTACGTGTTTCTTGCATATGGCACCGTGTCTGTCAGAGTTACCACATCGCGGAGACGCGATCGGTATCGACTACGAGGCCCAACGTGGGTGCAGAAAATTTTTGTCCATCGAATAAGCTCGATCTTTTAAGAGCATTGTTCAAGTACGAGAATCGGGAACATGATCCAATTACGCGTTTAATAAACCGCGCTTAACGATCCTCGTCACGATGCGACCATGGCGTGTCCCTGAATTACGATGGCACCTCGACGTCGAACGGAACCGATCTCTGGGGCAATTAATGCTTCCCCGATGACCAATTTACCGATGACGAGACTCGTTGGATCTCATGATCGGTTTCCTTGTGATTAACGAGCAGTAATTACGCGTCGTTTGATCGCTCGTGTCATCCGTGGTCTGTCAACCGCGAGGATCTTGAAACGGGGAAAAGCAGCCGAGGAAAAATGGCGAGTGAACAGGAAATTTTCCAGTGGATATTTCAAAACGATGCGAGAAGCGAAGGGATACATACCGGTTGCTTCGAGCCATATTAAAAATGGATTTTCCACGGAAAAGAATTTGCATACGACCCATCGACGGCCGTCGTTAGTGAGAGGGTTTAGGCTCGAGGCAAATCGTTTCGACGGGCGACGTGGAAGGTGACGAGATAAATCGGTAATCCCCTTCTCGACGAAATTTATGCGCGATTACGTTCGCGCTCTTCCTCGTTTAGATCGAAGGACGAGCGTAGAGCGATCCTTCCAGAGCGATTTCCTCGGCCTAACGAAGCGTCTCCACGCGTGGGTGTATTAGACGCGGCGAATTAAACATGGCGAAACGCGCGTTCCGCCGTCGTCCAAGAAACCGCGGAAAATCGTTAGGGTATGCTCGTCTGCCGGTGAAAATCTGCGTGGGTAGTGCGAATGATTTGTCGTGTTCGTGTTGCCTAATTGACCGAGGTAAATAGCATTTTCTCCTTTCTTGTTCCGAAGATATTGCTATACCAAAGTGGCAGCCGACACGCTTTATTAAAGGAAACACGATGTTGCGTAGCAAGAGGTATATTCTCGCGAATGCAATCGCCAATGCGATCTTTGAATTAATTGGTTCGAGTGATTTCTATAGGAAATGCAAGCTCGATAAGCGAAAATTATTTAAAGAAACATATTTTTATTTCATTTTAAACGCTCCATAAATATATCTGCAGATAATACGACTCGGTGTCTTTCGTAGCTTCTTAAACGCACGTTCGATATTCGAATAAAATTATATACATCTTTGTCCCCCGTGAAAGATATCGGTAAACGCCTTCCGGCTGTACCATTGTAGCCCCCGTGTACGTCACGAAGCCAGGCATCATTTGTCAGTATTTCTGTTAAAGCTTAACGATACCTGTATCGAAGAACCTTCGTGTAATTTTATTTTTCCACCATCGCCGCGGACTAAGTGCATTTTACTGTCGCGTAAGTCGCAATGGAATACGGATGCAAACCGTCCTTTCGAGTGTCGCAAATATCGCGATTGTGCTGTACACCAGGCTCGAAGGTCGCTGCGGTTTCGATGGACAATGATTAGGCGTGTTGGATCGATACGTGGAACGGAGACGGCACGATGTAACGAGGAAACGACACAGTGCGTTGGTTGGAGAAAAAGGACTGGAGAAAAATCGCTAGAGTGGCACCTGACGTAAGCCGGTAAGAAAACAGCCGAAGATCTGTCGCTCGAGCAGACGAGTTGTCTTCCTCGAGATCATTTTTCATACGCCCACGACGCGTTGTCGTTGCTCGTGTTCAACGAGCCAGTCGACGCGGAACTCTGTTCGCGGTCGATTTACAGCCGAAGGAAAACCGACTTCGCGAAGTCTGAACGCGAACGAGAGTTTCTACTTAGGGTGCCCTGGAAAAAATCTTAGACCATGAAGATGGTTTCGAGTTGTCGAACTGTCCTTATCCATTAAACACTCGTAATGCAATATCTTATAGTAGCAGCGAGCGGAGGGAGGAAATCCTTCGGAAACAGTAACGCTCGCGAAAAGATTAAGGCCGAGCAGCGATAGGATCACCGAAACCTTCCTGCAATTTACTGCATCTGCCTCGCCTTTGCCCTCTCTCATTACGATTTCATGAAAAATCGCGTTTCTTGTCCCGCGCGGCGTTATAAAAATCCTCGAAAAGGAAAAAGCACATCGATTGCCCGATCCACCGGCGACCAGTGCGCAACCTTGAGCCGAGGCTTGGCCGTAGGTGGAAAGAGGAAGATCGAGAAGAGGCTTCGCCGTAGGTGGGAAGAGGAAGATCAAGAGGCAGACTCGCCCACGATCGCTAACGCGAAAACCGTTTCGCGACTTGTCTTCCTCTCGCGGCTAATTAATTCAGCTGCTGTCATTCGGTCCTTGGCACACAGACTACCCGTGCAGGCTTGCGAATTCCTGTCCAACCGGATTTTTATGCCGATTTTTCGCAGTTTCAAACGCGTGCAAGGGCAAGGCTTTTTTGCCCGGTGTTCCCCGACGTGAGAACGGGCAGGGCCGTAGCACAGAGGTCCGTGTTCCGTCCAACTGGCCGCTAAACAAAGGAGAACCGGACGAGACCAGCCCCGGGGAGTGAGAGCCTCCTCTTCCACTCGAGGACGAAGGTAAACGCACCTCCCGGTTCCGACGCGTCAGCGAAACGCCGATAACGGATGCAGCGCTGGTGCAACAGGTGGACCGGACACAAAGGCGGACCACGAAGGCTGCCAATTCCCTCTCCGCAGGGAGAAAATCGTAATTGCGTTTTATAAATAGCGGCCTGATGACTGTTGGTACACGTTGTCCCTGTGGCTGCATGAATAGGCTGGGTAGATGGATATTGCAACGACTCTGATCGTGATGACTGTTTATTACGGGGATGGCAGAGTGTTCTGACATCCTGGTTTCCCGCGAGCGAGGTAAAAGTCAGGGATGATCGATTAGTTGCTGAGATGAGACCAGAAAGACGTATTGATTTTGTTCGAAAATTTTTTCCTTGGGACTGATACCCTTTATTTTTCTTGGTTGACCCAAGATAGAAGCGAAGGGAATAAATAGGGTCTCTAGGCAGACGATGACAGGTGTCAATTGGGAATAGAAGCGGTGAATGATTTATTTATGCTTATTTTATTTTGCCCGAGGATTTTTTACCTGGGGAAGGTGCATTGTTTCTCCCGGCTGATCACAGATGGCAGTGGTGGAAGCAAATGGTGTCTGTAGGGCTAATGGCGGATGGAGACTCTGCGTCTTCGGAGCAGTCGGTGTATTAACGGAGATCGACATAGTAGTTCTAAATAACGGGATAAGCAGTGACGCCAGGCACGGTAATGGAAGTAAGAGACGGAATTGCTTGGAATTAATTTAACGTTGAATTCATAAATTCTTATACGCGGATAATTGAATCTCTTGCTAATCTGCATAAAGCCGGCACGCACGCGCATTGAAACCCTGGGGAATGGGTCTTATTGTAGTCCTTCTCTGGTTAATTAAATCTTTCAGCGTGACTAAGTGCGCGAACTGCCTACTACCGCGTTTCAATTATCTGATTGATACGAAGTCCTTAGTATGCTCGCCTTCGGACATTATTTAATTGACTCGTCACTTAATGCGTTCTCTCTCTCCCTGCAATCTTCGTGTTCAGCCGGAAAGCACGCATCGAACGAGCCCCGGCATTGCCTTAAATCAATTATATGCGCCGCTTACACAGCCATAACTCATTGCACGGCCTTAATCTCAAAATACAAGATCAGGAAAAGTAATAAACGATCGCCGCTCTGTAATGGCCGACCTTGGTACCCGATCTGGATCATTCGCGTTCCACGCATTCTCGAAACTTCACTGGCCAGGTCGACGAGCGTGATGGATTTTGGCTTCTTATCCAGCACGCGAGTGCCACTTTGTTAATCCGGCGTGCTTCTTAATCGGGATTCGCGAGTATAAATTGCCCCGCAAGGAAGATAGGAATCAATCGATGGACTCGTGAGTGTTCAATTACCCTCAAAGCTGGAATCGTTTATATTTCACGACAAATTGCAAGGAACTGCGTTTCCAAGGGATTCTCAGTCACGTTTTCAAAGTTCCATCGAATTCTCCCTCCGATAGAGATTATTTATATCAAGAGCTATTTCAGAGACTCGTAACGCATAAAACTCTCATAATTTTCCCGAAATGGACACGCGAATGGGAATGACAGTTCCGTCTGGACCGATTCGATTCTCATGGACCGACAAAGAACCGAGTCTTCCCAGGCAAGGACCAAGGAGCTTCTTTTATCGCGAGGTCGGCCTTCGGGGCCCAACAGAGGATCTAAACGACCCAGCTCGAACTCCGCGTCCTTTTGCTTCACTCTCCAATTAAACCCGTCGTATCGTTCCGTACGAGCATTATGCTCCAGATCATCGGCATCCTCTTGTCGCGCTAGATCTTTGAATCCTCGTCCCGTTCACGGTCGCGTGGGCGAGCCTGTGGAAACGTCGAAAAAGCTCGTTCGAGGGATCGTTCTGGCCGTTAATTGAGCGGAGTGACACGCGCGACCCGGCTTTATAGCCCGCGACCGGCGACAATAATCGTTCGCCACTTGCCCCCAGGGGCGAGGACGCAACCTCGAAACGAGGTTAATCGCAGGAAAGTGGCCCGCAGAAGCGGCTTTCCGCTCGCTCACCCACGACTCTGCTCGCGTTCTCGCGCGTGTCGTGTCCTCTCCGACGATGATTCTCGATCGTATCGTGATCCATTCCGCGCCAGCGGTGCAATTAAAGGCGGATTTATACTCTAGACCAGACCATTCTCCGGACCCCGAAACGTCCACGCGAGGTTTCGTCGTGGAACGAAACGCTCGTTTCTTTCCTCGGTGCAGCGAAACGAAATGGACAACAGCGTCGTGGAAACGATAAATTAGCGCGATACAGAGACTCGGTTGTTTTCCAAAAACTGTTCACGGCATAATCGTAATTTCAACGTGATCCTCGGAGCGCGCAGCGAGAAGCCTCGGTTAACGTGTTTAATGGCGGGGCCTGAGCTGGACTTAAATCATATTCGCTCGTGAAATCGTTCTTTATGGCTACTCGTTGTTTGTTTATCGCGGTTTCCACTTAAACACGGTTTGTTACCGCGACTGGTTAACGCACAGGGGAGGATCGCTCGAAATGGCCGTCCTTTTCCCTGGCGAACGACTGGACCGCGTCATCGTTATACATAGACGTAGCCGTACAGTCGAATTATCCCGCGATACGACCTCGCGCGATCCAGAAAACCGTAAAATCGATCTCCGTTTAATCCTCGTTTTTATTAGTCACTTTCTAGTCGACTTTGATTAACTCTCAGTTTATAGTCCTGTCACCGTGGCAGTCGAGGAATCCGGAACGGATCGATTGCCTTTAGGTCGATATTACGCGTCGTCGTAAACCTCGTGTCATCGTAAAGTATCGGCGATCGGAGCTTCGAGTTCGTTAATTATTCCCGTTGTCACGGATAAAGCAGATTTTTAACGTTTACCAATTTTAATTATCTCCCAGGCGACTGATAATTACGCTCGATGCAAGTATCGACCGATACGCGTATATATATATGTCAGTCGTTCCGGCAATTATCGTGTCTACGAATTTTTGACTCGATTTTTTCCACGCCTACGGTCATCTGTGTTTCGAGAGCTGCATTTCAGCCCTGACGTAATAATCGCCCGATTTGTATAATTTTAATCGCGACCGTGGACCCGGCTTTTTCCTACATCTTATTTGCATCGGGTACCAACCACGTTCCTGGCCCGTTACGTCGCTCCGGGGAAATCCTCGCGAAGTTTGAGGCTTTTGCCTGGTTTAGTAAATTGGTATAATCGGAAATAATTTAGTAAACGACTTAGGAAATTTAGGAAATATTTTGCACGCGCATTTGGAAAATATTTGAATACTATTTGAATAGCATTTGCATGCAAATGGTGCCCTGATCGATGAACAACAAGACCCTCGTCAGTGGTAATCACGATAATCGAGTTATTGTAGGGAAGCATATTCGAATCGATTGCTAGTTTGATGCGAGAGGAATGAATACGAGAAACTAGAAACCGATTGATCGTTAGTTGCCTGCTATTGGCAGAAGGAAAAGAGGTTGATGGTACCCCCGGTGTGGTCTACGTTTATGGCACGAATACGTATTATGTTATCGAGCCGTGTAATCGAAGGGAATTGGTTAAAAGGGTACGTGGCTCGTCGAATTACGATTGAAAATCGTTGCTCGATGCGCGTCTTCGCGTTGATGAAACACACCTATCGCTTCTGCGTTAACCCAATTCCTCGCTGCGTAACGCTGGCAACGTTACCTTCGTCTGCGAGTGAAAAGGTTATTTGAGAAGCGTCTCGTGTTCGCTTTCTTGGCAAATCGAGTTAAGCGCCAGATTTTTCGTTAAGCATTTATTCACGAGGCAGCTTCGATCTTCCACGAGTCGTGCGAAAATTTAATTCGGAAATTTGGAAATTCGATATTTATATTTCGCAAACTACTCATCAGATACTCGCACTGTTACCAGTATAACTGTCCTAAACAAATTCTCCCACTTCTTCGCATTTTACCCAAAACTATGCGAGCACTCGGCACTCTCGTGTACCCCATCCAAGGCAATTAATCTTCGTCAGACATTCGCGTACCCAATAAACATCCCTCACACCGAACAACCTCATTCGACCTCTCGATCTCTCCACCAGCCAGCTCCCACCGGGCCCGGTACCCTACCACAGCTACAATTACACGCAGCACGCGCTGTTCGACAAGATCGTGTTCGACCACCGGCATGTTCCCCGCGTCGATTGGGAAAGCCGAGCCGTGGATTCTAACGCTGCTCGCGCTGTCATCGTCCTCTGGCAGCCAGCACGCGGAGAACCGCGTCTGCGTCGCAACGTCAACAGCTCGCGGCATCCAGCGAGTCAGGAGCGACGCTGGAGCGACGCTGAAGCGAGATGGTGGCGCGGAGAAGATAGAGAAAGGGAAGAGGATGAACGAAGGCCGGGCTGAGAGACGGGTGGACGCGGTGGCATACCGTCGAAGGCTTCGTTGTTGCCCATCCCGGGATTACGTACCTTGGTCGTAGACCTTACTCGAGGCGAGCTCATGCTCGCGGCTGGTTGCATAACGGCCGAGGCTCCACGGTGGCCGCTCATTGCCGCGACGATTCGCAGTAATGCGTCGAGAGGGTTCCCTTCGCGTGCATCCCACTTAGCCGCGACGAAAGGTTACGGGGTTCACGCTGGATAACCTTATCTGCCGCGACCTCCATTTTGTCCGTAATCTTCCTCGCCGCTCGGACAAAATGGTGGCTCCGTCCCTCAATCCGTGGCTTCGTTTAACCGCGATCTCCGAGCTTCTAAATGGCGCGGACCAAAACTTGCGTACAATCGGAGCAGTTATTTTTGGTATTCTTCGAAACTCGGCAAATATCTCGCGAGAGCTTAGTAATCGATATTTTGGTGGCTGACGAAGATCGAAAAGAAAGTCGAAAGTTATTTCTCTTCGTTTATTAATTGTGTCCGTGATGCCAAATGAAGTAGCCTCTGCGGAAACATCGTGGAACTTTCACCTCTCGTTGTCATCTCTCGAAATTATTCTAGAATCTCTCGAATCTGTGTAGTCTGTATACACGATCAGTGGACGACGCGAAATGCCCGGATAAACAGCCTGGTTAGCCCAGGACCGTCCATAGCACGATGTTGAGTTCTTAACTCGTCGGTTTGATCAACGAGCTGACGTGGGATCATAATGACCCCGGCCTGCTGCGTTCCTAGTCGCGATTGCGTGACACAATGGATGGTGCAGGTTGCAACGAGAACAAAGCGACGCTCGTCTGGAAATAAGCGTGGAGAAAAGTATGCTCGGCGGTTGGCGCGCGGGACCGTGCGTGTCGAGTGTGTTTGCTCGCGTTGCCGCGGGGCCCAGGACGAGAAGAAAGGTAAAAGCAAGGTAAAAGTGGCAGAAGAGGCGCGTTCCATCAACGACACCGTCGTCGCGACCTTTCGACGAGCCTCGAGAGCTCTGCGCCGAGTGCACGTTCTCGAGGAACGTGTTCGAGCAACGATGTTGGTTTAAATGGTACAATAATGGTAAATCGAGGTGGCAATGGGACCTCTTGCGAAAAGAGGGCTCGGAGAACGGTGGGGTGTATTTGGAAATACGGTGATGAGCATGATTGAACACGAGACTAGTCATCGCTATCATCGTGTACACAGTTATGCTATTCCGTTTCGAAATATATACAAATTAAAACAAGAAAATACGAATTCCATTCTCTCGTGTGTTCGGTCTTGTTAATTAGAGTAGATAGCTGATCTAACCCTGAAATATCTCGAGAAATTTAAATCACTCTAACCTTCGTTCAAACATCGAATCGGAATGTAGAGTTTTACGAAAGAAAATGTTGCCAGGTTCGAAAATGGCGAATTTACGATCCCACGTGGATGCGTTAAGCCACCTCGCTTTCGCAATCAACTTGAAACTAATGTCCATTGGTATCGCTGTATTTATCAATGATTCTACAAACTCGTAAATCATAGCAGCAGTTGCATAATCGCTATCAATGGCACCGAAGCTCGCTGATCGTAATAATAACCCGAGTTTCTTTCGTCTGTTTCGATGTTCGATGCACGAATAAACGCCAGACTTTGGTCAACACTCGGGGATTTATTCCACAAATCGAATCAGCGAAGACAAACCGGTGGGAAGATACGATCGGCGACGACGCGCGTACGTTTCTCCCTCTCTTCCCGCGGGTTTCTTGCGAAATTCCAGTTTCCATCGTGGGGCAACAATTCAGGCGAGGGAGAAAGAGACGGAGGGAACTAAACCAGTCGCCATTAATTGGCCCGTTAGCTGCGGAACGTTGTACACACTTTGTGTTTCGCGGGAACGCTCTTATTACCTTCCTGATTTGCATTCGTCTCTTTTGTGCCTTTGGCGCGCGACCTAATCCAACCGGCTCGTAAATCTTGCGCAATCGTTACTTTTATGAAAGTCGTTCGACACGTCCGATCTATGCTCTTTCTACCGGTTGTAACGACGATTTCGTTTAACGAACGATGTAAGATCGGCGATCGTATCTTTACGACCGCTTAGATCGATATACGACCACCTTTTGCCGTGTCTTCGCTCGAGATCTGGTGACAAAATGGTGTTATCGCTGCGAGGCTCGCGATTGTTCGTGAAACACGCATGGCGTAGGTGATTGGTGAACAGGTGAAATGGAAAATCGAACGGTAGATGTGGCAATCTCGAAGAACTCCCGGTATTTAATTATTGTTGGAATAATTCCGAGTTAGGTAGACTAAGATCGTTTATTTTAACATATTATTTAGATTCCAAAATTAATTATACTTCTGGAGTTAAGGCGGAACATATCAATATATTATTTGCACTCGACGATATTTTGGTTAAAAAAGAGTAGGAGTTGGAAGATTTTCTGCTATAAAGCTGACAATATTTTTTTCAGGAATAAATAAGAAATAGCGTAATAATTGACACGTAGAATTATTTGATTTCGATACCTCGCACACCGTTACATTATCTTAAATTTCACATATTAATTAATATCGAGCTTCGAAATTTTATCAAATGGCGATTGAAGGGCGTCTCTCGTCCGTAAAGGGTTAACTCTTTCGCTACGAACAGCGTCATTAGACACTGTGCATTTATCAGTAACTGCCCAATAATGCTCATTAAATCGTTTATTTTCGATGCACTAGCAGCATACGCTTTTTGTGCACAGATTTTTTCGCATAATCGAATATAATTCTCCTCGCGGTCAATCTAGCACTGTCACGCCGGCTGCTCAAAGAGCAATTTATTTCTGAGCGCTCCGCAGCGAAAGAGTTAATGGCGGATTAATATGATTTTGAAACGAGTAACGAGATACCGACCTGAATTATATTATCGCGAAACGCAAAGGAAACGTGTTATTTATTTGTGACCGATGAGGGTTAATGCCTTCGCTTACAATAGCGCCTGAGACTCGTAATAAGGAAATTGTTATAAACACGAGTGTGACAGAGGTGTGGTTTGTAGATGGGATCCAATGTAAACACTACGAGTCAAGGCTCGTGGCCAATTTTCGTCAATGTCTTTCTGTCTCAGTTGCGTGTTATTCTTCGTCACGTTAGGACGAAATGACTCTACGTGCCTCGACCTGTTCGACGTTGTTGTTGATTGTGACACGTGCCATCGGAACTTGGGCAGTTTTCGAACGAGAATTTAGTGAGTAATATTTATTTTACATTCTTACAATTTTTTCGTCGTTTTGGGAAAAATTTAGGGTGGGTGATAGAGTGGTTCGTGACCATTAATAGGGGAATCAATTTGAAGGTTTTCACGTTGGGCACAGGGAAGATACCTGTGTATTTATTTGTCAAGGAAATTGGTAATTTACGTAGATAGAAAAATAGTAATTTAGATGTACTTCTTTAGTGTTCGATGATTATTATTATTAGTCAGGCTCGTGGTTAATTTTCACCGTGTTTTTCCATCTCACAAAGAGAGTGCAAGTCCTTTGAATTAATAGATTTAGTTGAAACTTTGTACATTTAGTCATCCAGTTTTGTTATGATTAAAATTGTATTACTGCCTTAATTACAGATTTATTTCGAATATTTATCAAGTGCCCTTGTGGCCTAATACCCGAAAATTCCCACGCTGATGGCAATTTTCGGATATTGCCCTCAGACCACAGTACCACTTGATAACTATCGATAATTATTCAGACGAAATCTCTAGTTAAGAATAATAAAGTTTGATCGTAATATCTCAAAGGCTATCGAGTAGTTTACCTTATAATGGCACGTTCTCTTGAACTGGATGACTAAATCTACAAACCTGCAAAGTTTCAACTAAATCAATGACCCGAAGGACTTGCACTCTCCTTGTCAGTTACGTGTTATTCTCGAAATGACTCTATATGTGATCAATTCTGTTGATTATGGCATGACATCTGAACCTAAATCGTAAGGTTAAACGTAAAGATCATCGAGGATGAACAGTTGATGAACGCGTTGGGAAATATTCTATAATTAATATCATAGAATTTCATATTTCCCAAGCATTCACTAGTATACTCAGATGACCTTTATTCCAATTCACGACGTACCATATAAAATATTCATAAAGTACTCGTTTCGATATTTTCTCGGAAATTCTCGATATTATTTTATACCTCTTCTCTATATTTTTGCAACCATTAATCCATCACGTGCGACGCTCCAGTGAAAACGAGCGGAAAAGCGAACCGCTGATCTCAACTATAGCCATACCTCGCCACCCACCTGTGTCCAAGTACGACAATCGTGGCCACCCACGTGCGTTTGCCTCGAGTCGCCCAGTTTTTCCGACACGGGGAACGAGACTGCTACTTCTTTGACCAATTACGGCGCGACGCTCGACTAATCGTCCGATAAATCTCGTGGAAACATTTGCTTTAGCACTGCTCGCCTCGCCAGCGCCGATTTACGCGCCACGTTTCGCAGTTGCCCTCGAAATCGGCGCTGATTATCGCGTCTCACGACTATATTACGTCGACTTCATTAAGACGCAACAGCTACGCGTCGCTCTCCTTAATACTGCTCGCCTCCGCGCCGGAAACGATGCCCACGCGCCATCAGACTTCCTATTTTTTACTCTTTTTCCCGTAATCTGCGTTACAGTGCAAAGATCTCGTTATGACCGAAGAGTATTTTATCTTCAGCTTCTGTTTTACTCTTTTGCTCGCGTAATTTCGAGGAATACGGGATTACAGGACATTCTTCGTCCTTCGCAGGAGTCGCACTTTGAAGATTGGTACCGATCTTCAGTCAAATTTGAAGAACTACGCGATACCGACTTCCATTTTTTAATTTTCATTTCAAATATATTAACACGTTTGCGCCGATGTGTACCACCGGTGGCTTATGCTCGAGTTTCCCATCGGTGTCTACTATCGAGGCAAAAATCCGTCTATTAGCGAGGCAAGAATTCTTCTCCTATTTAATCAAAAATTGGTCCACTATCTGGACAAAAATTCGTCTATTATCGAGGCAAAAATGTGACTACTAAAAGTTTAGTGTAAGCTTCTTATTTACGCGATATCTCTTTTTTTTTTAATTGACTTACACCACTTTCGAAATAAACGGGGAAGATATTAAAATGGTAGCCTAGGGCGTTTGAATACGTGCATCACCCCATAGCGAAAAACAAAAATTAGTGCCGACATTACGGCATTATACGCACGTCCTACCTGGCACCTCAGGTGTACCTCAATATTAAATAAATTATTGTTTGCCATGGTAACCGATTAATAAACTGTCGGTGCTAAACGCCAGGGACAAATAACCGATTAATAGGTTATCGGTCGGTAGAGTGTTAACATATACTTTTAACCCTTTGCACTCGAGAGGGGCCCTTCAGTCGCCATTTGATCAAATTTCAGACATCGATATTAATTAATACGTGAAATTTAAGACAATGTAATAGTGTGTTTAGTATCGAAATCGAATAATTCTACGTGTTTATTATAGGTTTTTCATTTACTGCTCAAAAAAATATCGTCAACTGTATAGTAGAAAATCTTTGGACATCTATTCTTTGTTAGCCAAAAAATCGTCGAGTGCAAAGAGTTAATTATTATACGATTTCTTATTTACTGTTCAAAAAATATCATTAGCCTTATAGCAGGAACTTCTTCAACTTGTACCCTTCTTTAGTTAAAAAATCATCGAACGCAAAGGGTTAACACGTTCACATCGGATCTGATTTTTGCGTTTTTCGCTGTGGGCCGGTATGAAATTTGTCGTATTAAAGAAAAATAATTTCGTCCCGTGCAAGAGTTTCTTCCTCGCTTGTCGGTACCTGGCGAGATAGATCGGACGCCTGTGAATATCGCCGGCGACCATACTGTCCACTATACTTCGCGACGTTCACGTGCACGTGCACTGGAAGGGGTTAAACGACGGAGAATTGGACAAGAGAAAACGAAAGGAAGAAATATCGGTCGCTTTACAATCGTAATGAAGTCATCCGGCGGGGGTCTTTCTCCTTAAAGAACAGGTAGCCAGCCGATTGCTTCATTCACGGGTTCTAATCGATCGTAGCCGTGTGCAGGTTCGGGCGTAGTTGACCGACATTAAAAGTCTCCAAGTGCACCGCGACTGGGTAATCTGGTCATGGCATCTCGCCAAATAAACAAGCACAGGCGAGCCGTGGGCGAGTGCACTCGCCAACGGCAGCTTGGTGGAATCGTGACTTTTTATTATGCCGTGGATTCGTGATACGTGGCCGAAAGCGCGCGACCACGAGAAGCAGCGAAGCTCGGCTTCTGATCGGGCCACTCGCAGCAGAGAAAGAGATACCGTAGCGAAACGCTCGGACGGGAGAGAAAAATTTGCTCGATGGACGGTGAAACGGGCACGCTTTAAATATCCCAGCGAGTCGCGAGCGAGCCGAATAAATCGCGTCCGTTTCGAAGCAAAAGCGGCACGGCCCGCATCGATACCTCTAATGATTAAGTGACTTTATTGCCTCATTAAGAAGTAACACGGGTATTTATACGGTTGTGCGGCATAAAACGGTTACCCAACCGCGGCCAATGGGAATAAGCACGGCCCCGCGACCGTCGCTCTTTCGACCACTGTTCGCGCAGGAATGTGATAAAACGATGATCGCGAGTGGCCGTAATCGCGTAAGTACAAGCGATTTTAAGCCTGGCCCCGAGAACCAGCTCGCTTATGATTAATTATCGCCTCGTTTGTTGTTCGGCTTTCGTAACAAGCGCCACTCGCCACTCGCTCTGGCGCTTCTACCTTCTTCCTTTTTCCCAACCTCGTCTTCCCCCGTCGCTCTTCTAGAAATACCTCGGGCACGCTTTGCCTGTCAACGTTCAATTATC
Organism: Eufriesea mexicana; assembly: GCF_001483705.2. Lineage (NCBI taxonomy): Eukaryota > Metazoa > Arthropoda > Insecta > Hymenoptera > Apidae > Eufriesea > Eufriesea mexicana. The sequence continues at coordinate 233,086 of NW_016908322.1, read as the reverse complement.
GCGAATCACCGGAGTTTGCGCAATTTTTTCCAAACTCGCCCTCAATCTTTCGATAAGAACCTCCTCCGTTAACGCTAAACCTGTCACGACTTCGTTAATTGGCAGTGAACGGGAAATAAATAAAGGTAGTGTCAAGTGTCAGCCATTTTGAGACTAAAATTGAGAAAAATTCTGAAATGGGAAAGCTATATTTAATTAAAAAATAGCTCGCGTAGCCTGTCTTATTGATTACCGATCATTTGACAGATCTCGGGTGATTTAGCGTTAAAGCACACGAGTGATCGATGTTTCCCGTTTGAACCATTGGCCGAATCGCTGTGTAAGGTTACCGAGAAACACTCTGCGCCGAAATATCCATTAATACTCACGGGAGACTGTGTTATTATCGTGTAAGGAGATTAAGAGAGAATTGCCCTTAAGCTCTCGCCATTTGTCAAGCGAGCGAAGGCTCGACGACTTTAAACTCGCGGATCGGTGGGTCGAGCTGATTCCTCTCATCGTGTAAACATCGCGTTTTAGCGCGTTGTGCAACTGTCGGACCTGCGAGTAGGCTGGCCACGCGAGAATTCGCTCGGATCGCGAAGACATCGAAGCCGCATTGACACTCGGCTGCAAGCGCGTCGTTAAGAAATGGATCCCGACTTCGTTAGCCCGCGTCCCGTGAAATCCTCGACGCCTACGTTTCAATTTGTCCGCTATTCATCGCTAATTCGCTCGTCCCAGGCTTATCTCCGCGCGTGACGCCTGTTTAAGCCTTTGCGAGCCGGTGCTCGGATTATTCGAGCTGCTCCGCTGAAAGTCTTTCGCGAATTATGCTTGGTCTTTGAAACCGCGGCGTAGAAAGTCTAGGCAGGATCCAGCCGGTCGCTGATTTTCTTGAATAAATACGAGGAACGCGAGGTGTACATTTTTGGTCACGAGTTATCGGACACCTGCTGACTTAAAGAGAGCTGTGAGAGATACCTATTGTGACAGCGTTTATGTAAGACCTCGGAAAGGCAATGCAGTGGAAGTTTCCTGTGCACCATAAACAATTGCTATACCCTCGATCATGCGAATTTCGATTATCCTAATATAGAATTAGCTGCGTGTTTATATCCTCGAGTTAAAAGAAATCGAATCAGGAAGATTCGGTACTAGTCAGAACTGTCAAGATTTATTCTTTTCTTCAGAAATGAAGAAATTTTTGCGCAATTCTTTTTCCGATTTTTATATCAACTTTGATGCAGTCCAATAGAGAAAATCCGAGGAATTTCTTCGTTGATCGGAACTTCTCGAAGTCGCAACGCGGAATGCGCGTTCCGCGGTGAACAGTGACACAATCGGTGTCATTGCTGCAGAAGGAATTTGAATATGTAGATCACGCGCGCTACGGGAGCAGATTAAAAATCTTAGCGAGAGTACGCGTCAGTCGCGCCTTTGAAACGCTGCCACCGATTTGCATCACGTGCGCATGATTCGCGTAGATCTTGATCGGCTTCGTTAAGCAGGATCGCGTTCCCATTGGACGTGTCCGTTGCGACCGGCGATCGAGAAAACTCACGGTGAAACAAACGGAGTTAATGCGGTTAATCGCCTTTCTTCCACGGAAAGAAATCGCCTGGGCCGATTAGGCGAGCGTTAATGGCAATTACGGACGTCCTCGAGGCTTCTCCGACGTCGGATAATAACCAGCCGCGACGCCATTTTTATTCCGTTCCGCGGTGACAGCCTAGGCTTTTCTCGCGTCTTTTCTCTTCCGTCGCGAGGGCCAGCGTCACGGTGATAAATCGCGCTAACGAACCGTGCAACTATCGCGTTATTATTTCTCTATTCAAGGAAAGTGATTAGAATACACGGAGAGGGAGAGAAAGAGAGAGAGAGAGAGAGAGAGAGAGAGAGAGAGAGAGAGAGAGAGAGAGAGAGCTGAAGCGGGAAACTCAGTGCCGGAGCGGCGCTCGTTGCGACAGTTGTTCGACTGGTCTGAAAATGGAAGGGTGCCACGCTGATGCCAAGGCTGAATTCCATTTCCATTGCATGCTCCTCCGGTTGGAACACCGTTGAATTAATACGTTTGATTTGTATCTAATGGCTGTCCGCCGTTAGGTAACCAAACGGCTCGAATGTGATCCACGAAGGATGCGCATGGCAGACGAATGGAGAACGTCGCGCGAGCTGTGGGTTTTATTTTGACGCGTTATTAATCCTCTCTATCTCCCTGTCTCTCGCGAGAAAACTCGAGGTACCTTCTCACCGCGCCATCTCGGATTTTCTCGTCCCTCCGCGTTCGGATCAGGGCCCGCGGGGGGATCGGATGACCGGGATGCCAGGGTTTTGGAAAATTTCGAGGCGCAATTCTTCACGACCGATATCCCGCGGCGAATTGGAATGGCCGAGCGAAGCTATGGCTGTTACCAGAGCCAACGAAGCGTGCACGCGACTTTTCCACAGTCACTTTCATAATGCAAGCCACTTCCGAAAGTGAATTGACTTATCCGAAGTCGGGAGAAGGTTACGCATAATATGCGGCCTTACTCGTTCGCCGATCGGTCTCGCACGCGCAACGGTTCTGAATGCTTTCCACTTGTTCGTGCTCCACGCGTTCCGATACTTTATGAGCTCTAAGCGGCATTTTCCTGTTACGACAATGTTCCAACACAGCCAAGAGATCTAGCTACCGCGCTTTCCATCCCGGCGTCGATATTCGTCTTAACGAGTCGCTTTGTCCGCGTCGTAAATCTCCGATACGTCTCGACGTTTTAATTTATCTTATATGGAATCGAAAAAAGTGAGATGCTTCATAAGAGTGCATTGTCTCCCATATTCGCGTCACTGGTATTTATAGAGAGCTCGGAAGAAGACAGTCGAGACGATCCGTGATCGAGAGTGTTTTCAACTTGGCGCGTTTCGCGTTGGAGGTATCCGAGCAATTAGATTTTAGTAAATTTTATTTCTACGATTAGATCATTCTGTCCAGTTGTTTTGTTTATCAGAATTGACTGTGATCCTCCGAGTTTCTTACTGTATTTTGATATCCTTTTAACCGCGACATCGACGAAGTCCTCGAACATAACAGGCCGCCCCATTGTTGACTCATTCCGCTGTCCCATGCATCGAACCATGACGAATTGCGACGGTTTACTTGCCATCCATATGACCGATTCAATTATCCGCCCGAAGTCCCAACGAGCCAGCAACCATCGAGAAATCCTCATACCGTTGCCACTGCCCCGTTTCCTCGGATTACGCGTACGACTAGCACGGTCCGTATCCCCTTGTCGGAGCCACGGTTAGTGAAACAGCGCGTTAATGGTCTGACTTTCACGCTGGACGATCGCAAGGATAACCGTGGGACCGCGTGTCGCGCGAAATTGACGAAAAAATTCCACCTTCTAGCCCGGGCCGATTGAGATCTCAGCGTTTTGCAACGGCTTAATTTATGAACCTTCGCCAGCTGGAAGTGAGTTCCTTTGTCGCTACACGGTTTCATCAGTGTCTTCCTAGACGCTGCCTGGCCAGACCCGATTCGTCAAGGCGGCTTTATAAATTCGTTTTTAATTGAACTCAATCGCCCGAGCACGCTGGATCTGCGCTTTTGCAACAGGTAATTTGCTCGAGGATCAGGCAGGATTTCGCTTTTCTATTAGCTCTCGCTTTTTCGTCGCACTGGTTATCCTGTCGCGATGTTACGCTTACTTAACCCTTCTAAACCGGAACGCGAGTCCCGGGCAATTTTCCTGCCGGTAATCGCGATTTAATATCGGAGTTTCGCTTTCGCGTTCGCGCCAAGTCTCTCTGCTTCTCCTTTTGGTCCGACCGGTTGGCTCTTCCTTCGAGCTGACCCAGTTGTCCGAGGAAAACCGATGATGCCACGTAACGAATCAACGGCAATGTCAATCAACGCGGCGGTGTTACGTGACTGGCATTGTTTCCGAGCAAGTAAGTGTCACGGACGCGCGAGGCGCTACATCGCTTCGACGAGTGATTGACCTAGCTGTATTGTCGTTCCGAGCCTCTTCGATCGGCAGCGAGCGAGCGTTGGACGAAAGGAAAAGTGGTTTCGTCTGGGTGAACACGCGCTCGTAAACTGGTATTTTTCAAAATTGGACGAAGCAATCGCTTCGTTAACCCATTGTAAACGCAAACGCTTCATCGAATCGGAGTATGCACAACTGTGCTAAAGAATAAAAATTCGAGGATGCTACTCACCGACATTTCGACGAAAGTATCTCCACCAAAGGTCTCTCTCGGATCACTATAGTCACTGGACAGACCCTCGATCCTCAGTCGCGTGACAGCGATCGCCAAAGGAGGAGGGTCGCACCTACACCGGGTTCGCACTTCTCTGCCAATCCTCTCGAGTCCCTCGAAAGCCAGAAACAGCTTGCTCGTGTATAGCAACCTCTGAGGGAGTAGTCACGTGAAAGATCGGGCCGAGCGGATAAAAGCGAGTAACGAGAGAAACGAGAAAGGATGACGAGTGGATAGGAGCGAGTGACCGATCCGGGCCGCTTAATCACGGAGACGTATGCGGGATTCGCCCGTAATTCGAAGACTGGTCATCGCGGTGACGACGCTGGGGTATTCAAAGATCGAAACGGCGTCGCGATCCAACGGAGGCGCGTCCCGATGGTGACCAGAGGGGGGGCACGAGAGGAGGAAAGCGGGGTCACGAAGGGGGGATCAAGCCGAACTGGGCCCCCCTGCGATCCTTTGGCCAGAGGTGGGACGTAGCCGAACCCTCGCGTCCGAGAGGCCTGGTAGGGGACTCGGTGAGGACCCAACGCCAGCAGCAGCAGCAGCAGCAGCAGTGGTAAGCAGCAGGGACGAAGACAGACGAGGAGAAGAGAGGAAGAGACGGACGACCAAGTGAATCCAGCCGGGTGGGTAAGAAGCGCGCATTCTTGTGTGTCAGCGCGCGATAGTTATGGACCCCTGGCAACCTTGTCCCAGTAGCGCGTGTGCTCGCCCATCCGAAAGCTGTGCGTGAGCGCGAGAAACCGCTGAACGGGCCACGAATATACGAGCCCTGATAAGGAGCCACCGGGGAGAAGCTTTCCCAGAGGGAGAAGATCCTTCCTCGTGCCGCTTGTTTTCGCCGACCAGAAAACGCCTGGCTGCTATCTGGGTCATGGATTCCTCGCGTTCGAGAGAAGATGCGTTGTTGTTGCCTACCTGCGGCCCCTCTCCCAGGCTCCTGGGAGTGGGAGGCGAAGTTCGAAGCACCGAGAATACCTGCTTTTTGGACGACCATTGTCCTGCTGGCTCATGGGTAGACGTTGATGAAATTCGCCGAGATCGTATGAAATTTTATGGAAACGGAAAGAGATCGTAATCGAAATTAATTCCGCGATGAACGCTATGATAGGTACAGGTATTTAATTTAATCAGGAAGGTGGCTCAGAAGTGAGAAAATGGTGGGAAAGGGGAGAGGGCAGAGATAGTCTCAGGATGGCTGACGTACTTTTTTATTTTATTTCACCTGCTTAGGGTAATAATACGTACAAAAAGAAATTATAGGTGTCATATGTTACGACATACATATTCCCAGAGTTTCATCCAAATTAAAAAAAATTATCTAGAATAGGACATAATAATTTTAGTTTGCAATATGTCAACTATAATCCTAGCTGCCGAAGTCTCGTTCGCGTTTTATTGCGAATTTATAATTACGCTTATTTCGAATTGTCGTAAACCGAAACCAATCGGAAACCGAAAGGAGCAAAATAAACTAATAATAAATAACTGATTTAATTTAATTGGAAACTCGTCGACAAAGGCTTCACCTTTTATTGAGTTTGGCATTAGGATAAGAGGGTTTGACAGGACGTTGTTTATCTTCAATTAAGAGAGGACACGACAACGCGAGATCCTCCGGAAGGATCGCTGATGATCCAGTCGGACAAAAAGAGGAATCTCCTGCAGTGCGTGCAGAGAAGAAGAATCATTTGGGTCATGGTCGAGCAAAAGGATCATTTTACCAGCCTAGACGAGTAGATAGCCTTTGACACCTGTGCCCATCTCGTGACAGAAGTCGCCTTCGATCCAACAATTTTGATCGCTCGTCGTGCTCACCTGACAACGGAATTAACGACACTTGATTTACGACTCGATCGAGAAAACGCGAGGATCCTCGATCGTTTCCTGATAAATCCATTGTATCGCTGCTTCTAGAGAACTGTTTCCAGATTGCTGGATCGCGAGAGCGAACAAAGGACATTGTTGTCCGGGTGACATCGGGCTGAGCTTCATTTGAATTGCAAATCGAACGTCTCGAGTTATCGCAAATCTAATATGAGCCTGAGTAATTTCACAGAGAGAGGAAGGAAGTGTCACCCAATTTTTCGAGAATAGGTTAGGTCTCGCTCCGAGCAGTTAACTCGCGATCTTTACTACCACAGGGACATTTGTTTATTCTCTTACGTGGAATGGCAAGATCGAATTGCTTTCCTGGAAGTTAATTCCCTTCGAGTTTACTCCAAGGAATGTGGGTCACGGACGATGGCTTGGCTGTTCTAGTCGGAACACGTCGTAACAGCCCTTTTGATAACGATCCCATAAAACGCCGGTCTCCTGCCAATTACCTTTTCACGCGATTCCACTCGAACATCTGCGTTTTTGTTACCAAGCCCGGCACGCAACCCTTCGGGTTATGGCTTTGCCTGATTGGCCGAGCTTTCCGCTCCTCTCTGCCCTCAAATTGCAGCTATAAGCACTGGGTCTTTACAAACATCTTCTCTGCGCCTTCGGTGCAGATGCAAACGCGACTGTGTTAACCTCCATCATCGAATTATGTCCGACATATTCGTTTCATTCTTCGCGTTCATTCCACGCGAATATGTTAATATAAAAAGAACAACCATAAAGCTTGGACTTAACCCTTTCAGTGCCGAACGAAAAACGGGTGTCTAATTTGTCGAATTTACTAAGGTTTGGAAGAAACCTCATAGAAACAAAGCTAAGAATAATATTTAAAAAATTCAAAATGCAGCATTTCAAATGCAGTATTACGGAAAAAGGGGAGAATAATGTAATGCCAATTGTATTTCAATATTTATTGAAAATCATACGAATAACACACGATGGAAAACATAGAAACAAGTTTCTCTTCCACAAACAATATTTACACATAAGAATAATCGTTTGATCACAGTTTCACGTAGATCACTTAGCATAAAGTATAAATATTACATTTTCAATCTTTTTTAATAAAATAACCAATATCTATTATTAACCTTTGCCGTATTTTGACGAGTCTGACTCGTGATGAAGATATTGGCCCAAACACGAATATCACGAGTCAGACTCGTGAACCGAAAGTCGGTCCAAACATGAATATCACGAGTCCTACTCGTGAACAGAACATTTTCACTAGGATGTTGAATTTACTTTACTATTTAATTTTACTACAACAAGAGCTTCCTCTCGATACGTAGAATAAGAGGCCATTGCATACGGAAGGATATATCATGGTTGTCAATTTTCGCAAGTGTGGCGAACGGCCCGGCACTAAAAGGGTTAAATTTAGCCACCTATGGGGGGGAACCCTTTCTCAGAAAAATTTTCAATCACCTCCATTATCTATTTCATTTTTCTACCAACATCATGCATCATTTGTAACACTACACTGTTGGTATACGCCAATATTAATGGAAAAATGTATGTTACCCAAATGAAAAGTCTCGTTCAATTTTCAAATGATTCGATAAAAATCGGTCGTCGTCTAAAGTAAGCAAAGATATTGGATCATACAGGACCGAAGGCTCGTCCGCGAGAAAGCCGGGCATAAGTGATTTCGATAGTGGATTGAACAGGCATCGAGATAGGCATCGAAGCGATCTCGATCGCAGGTCAGCCGACGTCCTCGGCGTTTTCTCGGTTCACCGATCAAGAAAAGGCACTGCTCCGGATCCAGCGTTTCCTCGCGCAATAGCGGTCGATTGACTTGTGCTCCAGAAACGGTCGGCGCGCGTCAGTCCACGTCGTACGTGGCCGGCTCGATCCACACGGGGCACCGTAATTGAGTTTTCGCAGCCTGTAATTACCCGCGCAATTGATACTAATTTGTACGCGGGAGATTTATGCTCACCCTCCGCGAATCGGGGCTTGCGCAACCAGGAACGATTCGGAGGATACTCGCCGGCGAGGGTTGCGGCTGTTCACGTGTTCACGTGTCGGCGAAATATTGAGTCGTTTACCGGATAATTTGGCTGACAGGATGGCAAAAAGTTGCCGTTTCGCGTGGAGAGCAACGCTTTGATGGATCATCCGCGTTTGATCGGGTAATTTGGTGGAATTAATTACTCGGTGATTTCCCAAGGCAGGTAGACGGGAGAAGTTGATTAGCCTACGACGTGATTCTTCGTGTCTTTTGAAAGATTATACCGAAGATTGTGAGTCTCTAGTTAACTGTAAATGCATATAGACAGACGTGTTTTATGAGCAAGAAACTTTGATGAATTATTCGAATTCGATCAGATAGCGAGATTAAGTATGGATTTCTATGATCAAGCAGACGAGGAAATTTAATTTCTTCGTGACTCTTGGAAAATTATATCGATGATTTACATCTTGTTAAAGAAGAGCTTCGATGGATCATACAGGGGATTAATTACTATTAATTAGACAGTTCCTTAACTCGAACAGAGAAATTTACTAAGATTTATCAAGATGGCAAGATCGCATTGCTCTTGCCATTTCTTGTCATTTGGCATACTGACAGATGTTGGATGCGATTATTCTCATCTGTCATTGAAACAGGCATGGTCCAACCAATGGGGAGGTCAACCTAACGCTTGACTCTGTTGTCGCCCATAGGAGAACACTCATATAGGTACTCGATATGAGCGTATTTCTCTTGGGCCACTTCAGGTCTTGCAGGATATGAGATCCAATCGTTGGTCTCCATGGCCCATTTACCAAGATGGCAGAGATTTTACGAGACTGTACCGAAGATTTTGTCACTTGTAGTTTAACTATACTCGACATATTCGTCTGCGGTACCTCACGGGTCACGAATACCCGCCCTGAAGACCTGCCTGAACCCATCGCCCCCAATTCGCGTGCGTTCAACAAAAAACACCCACGGTGTGCGCACGTTACTCTGACCCTGGTCCACTGGAGCGAAACCACGACTGTCACCCAGAAATCTCATAAAGCCGGCGTATGATTAACCGGCGAGAAGAATCAGCGTGGATGGCCGCTGGGGCCAAGGGTTTCGTTCCTTTTTCTCTCGTCTCGTCCGCCGCTAATTGTTTCGCACGAAATCGCCTGGAAACGAAGAAACTCCCCCACCCTGTCCCCTCTCGACCACCCCTCCTCCGACACCCCCGCCGTGAATACGTTTCGCAATATTTCGCAATATCAATTGCGCGCTGCCTGTCAAGCGGTGCCAGCTCGCGCGCTCTGCCCGCTCTCGGCCGAGAATTATCGCTCGCGAGAGGCGTTTTACGTTATTTAAGACTATGTAATTTAATAAAGTGACGGCCTCGCGATGCCCCCCGTTCCACGATTCTCAGGGACGAGCCGCGAATTCGACTCGGTACCCCGCGGCCCGCGTTCCATTCGAGTTCAGGAAATTACGGTCCCGTGGCGGCCTTTTAACGGACCTTTTAGCGTGAAATTATTCCCTCGGATGGAAACACCGGCGGCCGATCGCTCGACGTGGATCAAGACCGTTGATACGATCTCCGCTGCCCGTTGCTCGCCTTCCGAAAGGGTTTCTAAGACCTTTTTGGTCATGGGTGCGGAGCTGATTCTACCGCCTGCTCTGCTTTAATTGGCAGATAAGTGAAACGGTACGGAGAGAACTTGGCTCTCGGATAAGATAGCTGCGATTTGCCGCTGTGTTTCGTGCGCAAGGAAATGTGGGTCGCGAAAGGGTAGAATTCAGACGAATCGAGAATTCGCCAGATTTTCCGATATCTAGTCTGATCGATCGAGACGAGATCTTTCGTCGGGTCTGTTGTAGATTCAAAGGTTAGGAAAAACGAACAGAGTGCTTCACGTATTCAATGAGACAGTAAATTTTAATTAAGAATACATAATACAATCTATACAGATATACTAACACTTTGACTGCTACGTTGGTCATATATGACCGGCCACGGTTTTCCTGTGCCGCCATGGTGGTCATTGGTGACCGGAGCGCTTGAACTACTTGAACTGCATTGAACTACATTGAATGAAAATTCACACTTAGTGCATTTTGAATATAACCGCTAATTAGAAGATACTTTGAAATAAAAAGTGCTCCATTGAACATTTACAAATTTTTATTAAAACGTCAATCAAAAATATAGAAGAAATCTTGCATCTAGCGGTGCATCTCCCGTGACATCCTAAGGAAAACATATGATTTCGACGTGGCAATTAATGGGTTAATGTCTGAAAAAAGGGTTTCGACTCTTTACGTCCATATACAGCGAAGAATGACGCGGAACTGACTGCCGAGAGTCAAGAAAGACCAAAAGCCTGACCCACTACTCTTTCAATTGTTTTAGACATCGGTTTCCGAACATCGGAGACGCTGCAGGATAAAAAGACAATGTATAACGTTGACGTTGCATCCTGAACACTGCAATTCGCACGGCGGGAGGGTTGGAAGGCCCGTTTACGCAGATGCGACAATGTTGCTGGGATGCGGCCTATTCTAAATTAATAGAGCTAGACCTGGTTAGGGTTGAACTACAGAGTTCTGATCTGTTACTGTCTCTCGTACTGAGTTGATCGTCGTGGATTCTTGGTTGCTAGTCTGGTCGTGATACTTGTCCTGTTTTCGTGAGATTTTTAGGAGAACTCTCCTCGTGATTGCTGTCTCGGTGGTTTTATAAGTTTCGTCTGTTTACTGATCGGTCGGTGTAAAATGTAAGTGGTGGATGTGTGTCTTCCTATCGGTAATGAGTAATTTTGGGGGTATGTGATAGCTTCGACGTCCTTCTGTGGTGGTGGAAGTTTAAATAATTTGGGTCCTTATGTCTATCGTTTTGCTAAGGTTTACCCAAGTGGTGCTAGGTGACGACGAGTGTACACAAATGAAGGGACACTGGCAGTAAGGATATAAACAGTCCTGCACTTAATTAGAGACGTTCGGTCTTGGGGCCGCAACAGTCGTCCTTCAACAGGATCTAATTTTGAAATCTTCGTGTCCGGCACGATCACGACGATTCGAAATGGATAGGTCCTAAAATGGAACTAGTCCCGAGACCGCTTTCCCCTTCCTTCGCCTTGATTTTTGAGCCTCGGCGCCAGGCAGATCCTGTCTACCGGCTCTCCATTGCGGTCCTCGTGACAGGAGTCCACCGTGGTGTCTCTGCTAGAGTAGTTTGCATATTACATCGAACGGAGCGCGCCGTTTCGTCGTGGGACATCGATCTTTCGGCCGTTGCGTCGGCAACGCGATTCTAAATTAACCGGTTTTGCAATTTTGGCGCCCAGTTCGCTGCAGAGGTAGATCACGCGCCCAGTGGTCCAATTTCGGCCAGTCGCAGATCATACGCGATACGTTGCAGGTGTACGTTTCTGATGCAAATTATCCCCGTGCCTCGACACCCCGTTTTCACGCCCGTGAATTATCGCGAAGCATGCCCGTTACTCGCGATTTATGATCCGCCTCGATGACCTGATACGGTGTTTTTTCCACTTTTATTTGCTTTTTTCATCCACTTTTTGTTCGGTTTTGTGCATCGCAATATGGCGATCGAATAAGGTATAGAGAAGTTTTATGTTCCCACTCCGTGTGACAGCCTGTATAAATAAAAGGCAATTAATCCTTCGTATATGATTCATGGCGAACGGTGACTCACTCTGTCTTGCATAGATTTTCCGATTCCATGTTCAAGAGAAACTGACGATCTTCAGATAGAAAGATGAATTAGAAAGATTTTAATTTGACTAATTGGAAGTTCAGAATGATTGAGAACTCTATGGATCGATATTTTTCGAATTATTGGTTCACTTATCAACAGTGTTTACTGTTGAAGTGCAATGACGATGAGTGTGTAGCCTAGACCGGCATGAGCCTGACAGAGATCTGCACCGGCATTTGCTTTAACTCTTTAAGGCACACTGCGATTAAAAGTGTCTCACCTTCTTGATGCACCGTAATGCATGGTGAGACATTTTTAGTCGCAATAAAATTTCCATGCAATGGAAATTTGTCTATTTTATTATTTGAAATCCTGTGCCGCAAAGAGCTAATCTTTTTCCTTTTTAACGGCGTTAGGATCACGATTATTAAGTTCCTTATCAGATCTCGCCGCCGTATCAGTTTACAGAATATATATATATTTTTTTAATTCAAACCAGCAGAATTTAGTTTCCTTTCTCTCTCTTTTTTCCCATAATTCCAACATTTTCAATCGAGGAGAAAAACGAATTCGCGAGTACAACGATAATAAAATTGACTTGAGAATTAACTTGACAATTCCAATAAATAAATTGCCCATAATATCGACGAGAAGCGACGAAAACAAATGAGCCAGGTGCAAAACAATAGCATCGATCCGCCATTTTAAATTCTGAATTCGTCGCACCCGCGAAAGGAAACTGCGTCGACATCCTCGATTCAGACTTAGCCAGAGGACACGAGTTTCCAATGCCAGCTAATCGCTTCCAGAAAATCTCTCTCCCCTGCCACTTGACCCACTGCTCTCCAGCCAGAAGCTACTCCGCGACATCGTTAGAATTAACGAATTCTAATTCATCGCGTAAAAATTCCGGACCACGCACCATCGATAGACACATGCGACGTCTCATCTCGCGTGTCATCGCTGTTCGCCCCACGACTCGATCGGCCGACCGGGGGGTGGGATCTGCATCTGGATGCAAATCTTCTCCGCGGGCATCCGGCAGGACACGTCGATTGGTATTTAGGCCTCGCGTTACGTAACCTTTTCTTTCCATCGTGCGGCCGCCAAAGCGACGGATAAAAAGCTATTCCGGGAGGCGGGCGGGGGCGGTTGCGGATCATCGTCGTGACATTGGGACCCCGTTTTCCGTATGCGAGTCTCGTTCAACCGGACCCGAGCAACCTCTGTCCCTCTTCCTCTCTGCACGCCAGTTTCTCTCTCTCCCTCTCTCCCCGTTCTCCTTCTCTCCTACCTTCTCGCTCTACCGTCGACGTACGCACGATTCTACGCGGCTGAAATACGGAGCCGTGCGCGTCAAAAACGACTGGTTCTGCCTAGTACGTGGCCGGGAACGAGGAGCGTGCGACGAGCATCCGCCAATTGCGAAATGCAGGAATTTAAAGGAGCATTCCCGGTAAGGTCAGCCGGCCCTCGGGGTCGCCGGTGTAATTGCCACGCAATTACGGAACGCGTGCACGGAGACCACCTTCGTTCGTGGATTACGTCGCTTGGCCAGTTTTCGTTACCGAGGGGTTTCCTTGTTGAGAATGAGAAGTGGATTTCGACTGTTTCTCGATTCTTCCTTCGCGATTTTGGGGGGACAAGAAGGTTAGTGGGACATGGAAGCTCGTTTTCGGCCAGGTCAATGGAACCCGTAGGGTGATCGGAGGAGGAACGAGTTTCGAGTCGAAATCGAGACTCGGAAATTACGAAATTGAAGGTTCCCAGCCATTTTCGGAATTTCGATAACGGAACACTAGCAAAGCTCGGTTTCGTGTAGGTCAATGAAATTTGGATATCGATGCTTCGAAGATCGAAGGAAAAATTAATGGAATTCTCAAAATGTCCTTGACCAAACGAAATTGAAATTTACAAATGACAAAATCGGAGTTCCCAAAGCATCATCATAGAGAGTGCTCGCGGAAACTGGTTAAAAGGTCGTCGGGGATCACTGGATTCGCCGAAGCGGCGATCAATTAAAGATAGGAGGAACAACGAAGGCCCACCGAGCCTTTTAGGCGCGCGATTATTATGCATATTCGCTGTCTCGTTTATCGGGGTAATTATGCATCGATCGTGCCCGAAGAGTCGGACCGAAGTTGATCCATTTGTAATTTCGCGTCGGTCTGCCGCTTGCGAAACGCCAGCAGTCGTGAGGTTAACCGCGATGGGGTCACCACCTTCGACCAGGTTTACGCCTGGCTATGATTTCGTGTCTGTGGGCGGCGTTTAGAGCGACGAACACCTTGAGCCCGGGAAAACGGGAATTTCTGGCGTTGCAGCACGAGGAAGCGTTCGAACCGAGGCGGAATCCCTTCAGAAATTCGTGCGCGTCCGCATGGCCGATTGCGAAACGCTGGAATAGGAAGGACACCGGGCAAGGTTATCCTGGTAATTATCGCGCAATTAGACCATGCACTCGATGGTTACTTTCGACACGGGGCTTTTGCGACACCGACGACTGCGTCACACCGTGACGAAAAAGAACGAGATTATTATTGTAAAATTAAATTCCGTAGCCGGTAACGCGCGATTGTTCCCGGGTTGACAGGCGAGAAATAAACGTGATCGTTTCGTCGCAGAAACACGAAATCCTTGAGTTTCTACATACCTTTCTGTTCGTTAAAAACGGGTGTAATTAGGTTTCGGATTTTCTTCGATATTTGATTTTGCATCTAATTGCGATCTCGCGTGTGTTCTCTGAATATTCGTCGTGTCGTTCCCTAGAGTTCGCGTATAGTTATAGCAAGATAGAAAATTAATTATATGTAGTATCGCAGGGTTTTCCAGGGTTTTACACGTAGCTTTAGCTTAGAAAGTCACCGAGAGTTCGAAAGCCAGGTCGGTCAGAAAAATAACCATATTTGGTCATGTTGGGGGAGGCATTGGAAAACGTATGTATATTGGGAAATATATAAAAGCAGGTTAAAAGTAGTCGGTACATAGTTCTTGGTGCAGTTCTTGGTGTTGAATTCGTTGTAGACAGTTTTAGTTGTGAGCTGTTAGTTGTTGCAGACTGAATTGTCATTTAGTTGTTAAGTTGAGCACTATCTTAAGTTGGGAATCGATATAGATTCGTGTAAAGAAATAATTCGCGTGTTTAATCGTCGCTCGCACACTGTTAATTTGTTAATAAATAAATATATATACCACCACCAATCCCATCTCTACATGTATATCATATAAATTTTTGCGTTACCAGGAATCGAGGCGATATTGAGACACGCGGTAGAAGCAGCGCACGACAGGAGTAATTGCAACATAATATACTTCGTAATAAAAATTATCTAATCGTCAGTTGTGCGATGCTTGCGCAACGATCGCAGGAATGGCAGTTTTATTCATATTTCATGTTTCCACCTCGTGGTTAAAAGTCGTCGGGCTATGAGTCTAACGCGCGTGATCCCCGCCAGGCGGATTCCATCTTGATTCCAGCAGAAGTTCAATGTCCTTAATGCATAGACGGATAATTAACCGAGTTCGATCACCTCCTGCACAACCTTTACAGCTAGACGTTAAGTACCCTTAACCATTAGTTATTTCGAATTATCATTTATCTCTAAACGAAGAGCGAGAAACTGAACGTTCCCGGCGCACGTTCGCTCGATTAATTTCCGACAAATTAATCGATCCTCGAATCCTATGACACGCAACTTTTGTACCTGACATCGTAAATGCTCGCTCTTTAGCTCGTTCTCTTCTTCTTGCTTCGATATATGTGCCATAATTAGTGTCGTCGTGCATAAAGCAATCAACCGTAGATTACACGTACTAGTAGTATGTACGTCTAACGTCATCCTCAGTCCAAGTGAACCAAGTTCAAATCGATTGACACCGAGTTCTTTCATCGGAAATTACCTTCGGCGTCTTTAATATTCCCATATTTCTTATTCCGTGTCTAAAAGATGCGGGTAATTTCGAGTTCTTCGTTGCTTCATCGCAACATGCCGAGATCATCACTTACTTATGTATGAAGCGATCCGCGAGCAGAATAATCCGAGTATCGAATCAATTGACACTAAACAGCTTCGTCGAAAATATTTCTCACATATTCTTTTCTTTATTCTCGTCTCAAAAGATGCAAATAATTTAACACGTTGAACGCCACGACGGTTTTACGTGCCATTCCGTTCACGCCATAGTTAGCCATCATACGGGCTCTGTCGTGTTGCACGGATTGACGAGGCCTGAACGGAAAGTCTGGCGCCCTAGGAACCGACGTTAGACTTTCCGTTTGGGTCCAACCGGTCCTCAGGGATCGACCCAGACTAGGACCAAAAGGTGCTATCTTTCGGTGTTAAATTCTTCGCCATCTTTGGACCTAACGTTTGGGAATTCCTGTTATAACAATTGGTACAGTATCTCCGAGTTTTATGAACGCTTTGCACGCCACCGGTGGTCCACTTGACGGCCGAGTACTGGGCCTGAGAGGAACTGCAAGCAAAACGGGCGGAGCACTTATCGCGTTAACGTGTTAACCATAAACCTAAACTCCTCGAATCCCTCTTCCGTCTTTCTCGTCTCTTTATTACCCCGCGAACGAGTTAAATAGCATCGTCTATAAAACCACGCACCGCGAGCTCAATGTCGTTTCCAGACAACGAAACCGTTACTATCGTTAACGTCATCCGATGGAAGCAAATGCGACGGAGCACCTAGGCTAAGCACGTTTTTCTCGCGCCGCGCGTCTACAAAGGAGAAGCAGAGGCGCGCAGCGGAAGACCACAGCTGTCCAGGATTCACCGGTGTCACTTGGCGCTCGCAGCCTTGTAACATATACGCAAATAACCCAATAAATCTCGCTATAGGCTCATCCTTCGGAATCCTTGACACCGACGTAGTGTCACCGTGCACACGCGAGCCGCGTATCCTCGTCTTAGCCTAGGCTACCGGCTGAAGGATGGATCACGCGATGAAACGAGCGGAGCCGGATCAAAGTCGCGCGGTTTCCCAATAACTCTGCTCCGCGACCACGAAGACGTGCGTCACTTTGCTCCCAGCGAGGCGCTCGCGGATCCTCGAGAGGCGTTAATGATTCTCAGATGTTACTGACCCAGGCTTCACGAGTATCCTCGACGATTCCTCAGCTTCACGCGGATCTTAACGATTCGCCAAGGTTTTTGTCGCGACGTAGAACTCGATAAAGGAAGGATAGGTTTTTAGACTTCTCGGAAGATTGACAGAAGTTAGAGTAATTAGTCGCTGGATCGCGACGACGTTTGACCTAGGCTTCACGAGTTTCACGACGATTCCTCGGCTTCTCGTGGATCTTAACTACTCGCCAAACTTTTTGGCGCGATATGGAATTGGGTAGAGAAAGCATAGGTTTTTAGACATGTCGAAAGATTGACAGAAGTTAGAGTGGTTAGTCGCTGGATCGCGACGATGACTGGCTACAGGCTTCATGAGTTCCACGACGATTCCTCGGCTTCTCGTGGATCTTAACTACTCGCCAAACTTTTTGGCGCGATATGGAATTGGGTAGAGAAAGCATAGGTTTTTAGACGTGTCGAAAGATTGACAGAAGTTAGAATGGTTAGTCGCTGGATCGCGACGATGACACGCGGGAGAGGTGTTTAGAAAGTTCATTGTTGGGCGTCCTAGACCTCGCTGAAAAGAACCAGGCTAGATCCCACCGTTTTCACGAATTTGTTGGCGATGGAGGTTAAAGAGAGCTGGATCGAAAGGAGAAGCAACGCGTGGAAAGATAGCGACTATGATTCATGGGTTGCAAAATTGGGTGAATTGTTTACCGAGGTGAGAAACGCTTCGAGTTCTGGCCTTACGCTCGTATCTGCTATCTATTAATCATCCCAGCCTCGTTATAAATTTGAATGATCTCTGCTCAGCGGCGCTGGAAAGTGGAATACTCGCGGACGGGTCTTGGAAATTGTTCTCTATCCACGAATAGAACGGGTGACAATGAAACGTGGTGTAAAATGACGTGGGAAAAATATCGCGAACCCAATCCGTGTCGGTAGCCCGGGCAGTTGGCTTTCAACTGGTTTAACTGGTGCTTAACTCCGCGAAACAGGGACGAGTGTTACTTAGGCGGTGTGCAGTTGCGGTTTCCGGATGGATACAGTAATTGTAACGATTTCGGTTGAGCAACTTGTGCGTGAAAGGCGTTCATCGAGCCGGATCGACGATCTCGATTCGAACGATTTGCAATATCTATTGGCTAATTCGCGACTCCTCCGTATTCGCGATTCGCGGAGGTTTCGTGGTGCTTCGCGCCTTCGTTCCGATCCGTATCTCCTTGACAGCATCCTCAAACTTGCGACTTCTATCTGACATGTCCATTCACATTGAGACATCACTCCTAGATATTTTTTAAACGCCATATGCAAGGAACGTCGTAACCTGGTAATAACACGGTAGAACTTGGACTTCGTTGCACTTTCGCAAGAACACGGTTCAGAGGAATTTTATTAATCCTATTAATAAAAGGAGCTCGAGGAATTGCTAGATTTTCCAAAGATACCGAACGGTCGATTAACATTTTCCATCGGGATTATCATAATAAGCGTTTTAACGATCCGAATGAGGGAAGGATCGTTCCACACGCGATCAAAGCGCGCGATAGTCGTTGACCTGGATCAAAGTGGCGTTTGCCAATCGCAAGCTGCATCGATTATCGGCGATCAAGCTGGCTTCGCCGCGGGTACGCTGGAGGAGGTCGTCTGGTCACCGACTCTTCTAATAACTGGAATCGATCGGTGGTGTCGGCGATGCACGCTAATTGTAACGAGGATGACGATAACGATGGCCGATGTCAATGGCGGGGGCCTAAGTAGTCGACGCGGTGGCAGGTCTGGCGCAACGACCGAGATGGCCACGCGGTGCTCATAACGCGCACTACGGTGGTATGATCGTTTGAGACACGAAATTGCTTTTAAGCAACTGCTAGAAGCTGGAGTCGTTTCGCAACGGGTCGGGATATGATTGTCCTTTGGCAATAGTATGATTTGTGGTTCGTCAGTGGAGATTGTAACTCTTAGTTACTCTTTCGAGGTCTTCCAAGTGAGATCATTTTGAGCAGCTCGGTGGAGACTGAATTGCAATCGTTTGTAGAAACTTTTCTAAGATTTATACCGCTTCTATTACCGATCTTCGACTGTCAGCGACGTTCGTTATCCGGTAAACTAGGCTCGAACGATGAACTCGACGAAGTCGGAAAAGCAGTGCGAACCTGACAGCTCCCTCTTAGGCTAAGTGCGACCGACTTTGAAGAGATTCGCCGTTTCTCAATTGCGAACAATGGCTCACACGCAGAGCGATGCTCGATTCGCGGACACTCGGTTAGTCACAGCTGCAGTTGCCTTAACGGTGCATGAGCCAGGCTCCCCTGGAGCCGATCGAAGCATTCCGCTCGAGGAATCGGCGTGCATCGGCGCGGTGATGGTCGATCCTCCCAACGACGGAGAATTATTTTGTATTTAATTACGACGAGTGGCACGTAACGGCGATATTTCACCGCGCATCCAGCCAACGGCGCGATTAAAGTCTATCTAAAAATTTATCGTGCTCTGCGCGCCGCGCACGCGTGCGTTTCCATGCGCATTCGTGTCAAGGAACGCCGGACAAAATTGCACCGATGAACGCGCGTGCTCCGAGCGTTTTGCATAATGGAAATCCTGGAAACAATGCGAATCGACGTCTGCGTGACTGTCTGGTCCCATGATCCGAAAACGCGCGTACGCGGAGTAGAAGAAAGAGAGGCACGCGCGGCGGAATCGCGATACGATTGAAAGAAAAGCGGGAATTCCTTTCGATGGAAATAACCGTGAAATACGTTGCGCAAGGTATCGCGTTAGGCAGGGGGTACCCACATGAGCAGCGTGATTTTATGCGAACACGCTGGGTCGCTTGCACGGTGGTCCTTTGGCAATTTGGCCCGTTCTCCACGCTCTAACAGCCGATAATTCCAATCGTCGTTGTTTCTGTGCCAGTTGCCAAAGTATCTCCGTGGCTAGTTGCACAATCGATCGCCGGTTGGCCGACTCGGCGCTTGGATCTTCTTTGTCGTTCACGGGGACAGCGTCATGAAAGTTACAAAGGCTGAGTGGCAGCGAATCGAACACTGGATCCTGTTCGCCGGATGCTCTAGTTTCTTCGTTTCAGCTTCGCGTCGCTTCACAGTCCCGGGATTTATAGCGAGATGTACAGTCGGGTCTGCAGCGATCGTAGTTCCGAATTGAAACGACCGAACGTTACCAGACTCCTCGTATCCTCGACTCGCGCATACCATTAACGCGGGCAACTTTCAAAATCGCGCCGCGCGATGTTTTCGAGGATTAATGGCGGGTCGAATAACTTAGGCTGATTAACGGGAAGATAGCCAAGTCGCCGTGAAATCCGTAGTCCGAGGCGTGCAGTGGCTCGTCTAGCTCTCGGGTTACCCTTAATCTCTCGAGTAGCGGTTGCGCAAGCGCCCTGTTGTGCGCGGGTCGCGCGTTCGCTTGCGCGCAGCTCCGGCGCCGATCTGCGCATGCGCGCTCGCGCGCCACCGGCCGCGTACCCAATAAGTGTATCAGCCACTGGCGTAACGCGACAACTGGGCAAAAGCTCGCGCGATTGTTCGCGTCTCGTTACAGGGCCACCGGTGGACACGTGTATCGATACGATTGGCTTTTCTTATCGTCGTCGGGGTCATTGGTGCTCGATATTCTCGCGGTTGACGTCCATCGACGCATAGGGAGGGTATGGATTAATTGCTCGAGAAAAACGTTAATATGATCATTAAGCAACAGAACTCGTTGCAAGCCCGACGATGTTACATTCGAATATGATTAATAGCTGGAACTAAATAATCCTGCGATTTTTCGCGGTACTGCTATGGCGCAAGTACCGCGAAGCATCGACTGTATCAAAATCCCGATGAGCAGACAGATGGCCGGCAAGTCGAATCGCATCGGTGCTCGTAAAATTACGCGAGATTACAAAACGTTTGCACTTTCTCGAACAGATGCACCGACGCTGCGCACGCGTTCATTGTTGCAGCTAACCGTGCCTCTGTGCATCTCTGCAGCCTTCGCGAGACTTCTCCATAGACAACTTCGTTACTAGAATTCGACTCGGCTTATTTTTCTCTCGACGCGTCCCTCTCTCCGTTCGCCGTCTGTCTGGCATCCAGCACGATGATCCGCCACTGGCACTCGCGCTGAAATATCGAACGTAGCATCGGGATCCTGTAAATTTCCAGGCGCCACCGGATTCCAACGGTTAACTATCCTTTTTTTTCGTGTTTTTTCTTTCTCGCCGGTCCTCTTCTTCTTATTTTCGCCGGGCGATCGTGTAACGTTACGCCACTGGCGTCGAGGTGGCGATGCGAAACCACGACGGTACCGCGGTGGGACACGAGGACGCGAAAAAGTACGCGGAGAGCACACACTGGCGGGGAAGGGGCGGACGTGGTGGCAAGGCCGTTCTTTGACCCGAAACATGGCCCGCTCGGCGCCAATTTTTTGGGAGGAACCGGTCCCGGACCCCTGGAATTTTTGCCGGCGAACCGCTACCACACGGCTTCGCCGAGCAACCGACACCGACACCTGCCTCTCCGCTAATATATCGTCCGGCTATAAAGTTTCCATCGATTAACGTCAAACGTTGCAACCGCGTCCTCGCCGACTGCTCGTCGATCACCGATAAATCCGGTGATCTCGCGCGAAAAAGCGTCGGATCTACCGGTGTTTACGTGCCGGATCCATCATCATCCTCGCGTTTCGACTTTTACGATCCCACCGTCGTTCCCCCACTCCGATCACGGCGCCACATTTTTTCACCATCGCGATCTTTCGTTCCTGCTTCTATCGTCATAGACGAAAACGCATCCTCGAGTGAGAGATTACGTCTCGTTGAGAAATTGAACCGGTTTAACTCGAAATTGAAATTCATCATCCACCGTTGAGCAAATCTCCAAAATTCCACGTTGAAAAGAATCCCTGTATCCTGGTAGAACCCTTATCATACTCGGGACCCCACTACAACGTTATTTTTCTATAAAAATAACAATTTATTATCGTCAAGGAGTAACGAGAAATTAATAGGAGCTCGAGTGTTCGGTATTTATAGCTCGATTTCGCAAAAGGCGGCATAGTTTTGGAACCCAATTACCCAATTACAAGTACTCACCACTCGCGGCTCAACTATCGAAGAACCGCGAAGGCCAGCTGCTGGCAGACGATACCTACCGAGGCGCATCTAACAAAAATCGTGCTCGCTCAACTCGCGCGTTGCAACCGGGCTTTCCATCATTACTTAATCGGTCTGTCGCTGGTTCGCTCGGGCAATTAAGAAAATTACAAAACGCCTCGTTCCACGAGGAGAACACACGTGTTCGCCATTTCAGGGCAGCGCGTGGCCGTCGTCTATTAAGTCGGACGCTTTTATGCGAATCGGCCCTACGCAAGCGCAGCTTTTTAACCTCCTCCTGTTCCACGCGATTACACAAAGATCGCGCGTTTTCCTGCTGGTCTGGGGCCTCTTGAGCCGGATGCATAGGCGCACGCGCCGCTTCTATCTGGGCCTCGCATCTCTCTGTCCCTCTGTACTCCTCTCCGACCGTTCCGTATCGCGCACGTGCTTTCGTAGAAACGCGCAGTTCACCTGTGCACGTAGTGCACCTGTGTGCCGCGCAGGCTCATCGATCTTCCCTGTCCTCCGTTTTATCCTCGCTTTTACCTGCCTCTCCGGGTACTCTCCGACCGCGCGCGTCTTCGGGGAAAAAGGATGTCGAACGACGAAGAGGAACGCGTAGACGACGAAACGAAATTCTTAAACGCGAGATGGACCGAGCTTTCGTTTGCTCCAATAGAGTGAAAAATTCGTCGATGAATACGTCACTGTGCTTAACTCTTTCACTGTCACGCCAAAATTATATATTTCGCTAATGAGGACGTCATTGAAGAAAGAAGGGCAAGTGTACCTGGTTCGAAAATTTTGCAGAGAGTGTTATACGGAAAGTGTTAAATCGTCGGGATCAAAAATTGCTAAAAATCTGATCAAAAAGTGACCACCTACTGTCCAGATTACATTGACGAGCCACATTTATGTTTAACCCTTTACGGTCGACAGATTTCAGCACAGCAAATGTAGCATTTCGCAATTACTTCTCTGAGCAGGATTTAAAGTCAATATATGGATATTAACCCTTTGCACTCAACGATTTTTTGGCTAGAAAAAAGTAGAAAATCAAAGATTCTCTATTAAAAAATTGACGATACTTTTTTGAGCAGTAAATAAAAATTGTATATTAATAAAATTGTAGAATTATTTGATTTCGATACCTCACACACTGTTACATTAAATTTGATAGATTAATTAATATCGATCTTCCAAATTTTATGAAATGATGACCTATAGTCACCTCTCAAGTGCAAAGGGTTAAAACGCACAGAATTTGTTGAAACTGATTTGTGTTTAATACTACTTATAATACGTAAAAATACAAAGTTTTTAATTTTTCTAATTTTCTGTAGTTTTCTGTATTTTTCGACTTGCGAATGGGGACATCGACCGCAAAGGGTTAAATTGTTTTAACATAGTGCACTGCTATATGCAAGATTCGTTCTAATATTTTTTTGATCCGTGTTCTAATAAAAATTTTTAAGTGTTCTGTTTTAATTTTTATTTCATATTCAAAATGCACTAACTGCCAATTTTTGTTCAATTTTTACAATTGTAGTTTTACGAGTAGTTTAAGCGCTCGGGACACCAATGATCACCATGGCGTCACAGGAGAAACCATGTCCGGTCATATATGACCAACGTGGCAGTCAAAGTGCTAAGAGAATCTGAGACAGGGACCCAGGAGAGTTTGAGGTGTATGATAAGTAGGTGACGGTGGTTCTTCTTGGTTTTCTCGTAAAGTATAGCGAGGTAGTTTGTCATTGCAACGTCGTTGGAACGATTTGTTCTTTAATTAGACTCCAGAGTGCTGCGTGCAGTCGCTTTTGCAACCGGCGAGTTTTATGGCTCCGGTGATTCTGTAAAGTAATTGCTGCTTACGGTGATGTCATCGTCTACGAAACGGAGGCTCGGTTCCCCGATAATTAAGCGCGCAATAATTATAACGAAATTTGACTGTAACTGTCGTATAAACGTCAACTATACGTGATATATAGATTACCTGGATATTCGTGCGGCGTTGTTGAACGGGTCACGAGAGTCTCTTTTCCTCTTTCTTTTTTTCCGAATATAAATTTCAGCGTTTGAATAGTAAGTCGGAGAGTAACAGGCTGCTTTATCGTTTCATCGTCACCTTCGAGCCGCGGTTAGACGTTGAACTACTCGAACTAAGTATTCGTCGATAGGTTGTGTCAGCTTGTAAATCAGAGGTGGCTCTTTTATGAGACACTGGTATCGAATTCTCGAGGGACACGGTAATCCATTACGAATCCTTCGTGTAGCATCACGCTGAAAATGCGGAATGAGTTATGGTCCTCCAAATCTGCAAGGTACACCTATGAATATTCGCCTGCCGCAATTACGTCTCTATTTCGCGTTTCTCGAATCCGCGATATCGTCTGTGATACGTGCAAGGTCGGCTCAAGAAACTCTTAGGAGCGTGTAAGTTGACACATTGTCATTAATCTGTGACACGTTGGGACCGCGAAGCTCACAGAAGCTGCTACCTACCGATGTCCAAGTGTAATATCGCTAATTTTTAATGTCGCCTGTTGAATGGATTCATCGGTCTTCTCGTCTCATCGGTTTGATCGTTCAATTCAAGGTTGAAATTTGAAGTACCTGTGGAGGAACAAATGATCGTGTGCAAGGATTGCATGGGCTATATGCCTATCGAGTGCGAGCTACGAGCAAAAATTTGGGAATGCATCTGAGGGTTTAAAGTACTTGGTCCACCAAGGATGAAGTCACGGGGAAAATTGGCAATAGAGAAAGAAAGTCTATGTATGAGAGAAGAGAGGCTGTTAGGTTTAAATAAGGATACAAGGGTGTAGGCGAGGCAATTTTTATAGAGTGTATGCAGAGTTTTGCAGAGAGTTTATAGGGAGTGGTACGTGTAACGTGTTAATAGTAATCATAGTAATCATAAACGTGTAATCATAGATCAGTTATTAGTTTATAGGGGTCTTCTCCCCCACGCTTGCTGTGTTCGACTTATCGCAGGTATCCTCGATATGGTGGTGGTGTTGGAAGGGATGAAAAGGAAAGGAAGGGATGCGTTTCATCCTGGGCCTGCTAGTGGACTCATCGGTAAGGCTACCCTAGCATACTATGGGTAGGGATACTATTGAAAGGTCTGGAAATTATATGTATAGGAATTGGAAGTTTTTCGAGTCCTCGAAGTCGGAATCCATCTAGTGACGAGGGTGTGAATGATGGTCGCTACATGGGAAATTAAAAAATATCGGAATTAAGGGAGATTTAGGTAAGGCTACCTAGCAGGCCCTGTCTTTTAAGTTTGGAAAATATATATATAGGAAACGGAGGATTTTTACCGAATCTTCTTCAAGTAGGAATCCATCTATTGGCAAAGGTGAGAATGATGCCCCCTCAAGTTCAATCTTCCAGTTGCACCTTACTCTTACTCTTACTCTCATTTAGCTCGTGACAAATATATATTATTTTCGAATAAAATAACATCCCTTATTCTCGCATGCCAATTAATCACATCCAAATATCTCACATGGGTCTTTGTATTTCTGTATCTCGCTACAGAAACGCAATGGCGTCGTGTGGCACTGTTGGGCGCGATTTTTTGAAAGATTCGTGCCGCTCGAACGACTGAAAATTAAAACGAAGGTAACAAAACAAATTCTAAAGCTGCAAGATGGACGTGCAACGAAGCGAGAAGCGTATTGCAGTCAGAGTGCAGCATTAAGCGCTCGATGCACCGGGGAATTCGTTATCGGCCGTGAGAGCGCACAAACGATCGTACCGATAAATGCAAATGCACCCCGTCATTGAAGAACAGTGGATCGGCCTTGAATGGAATGGGATCTAACGATCGGGTTGATAAAGACGATCGACACCCGTGATAACATCTGCACCCATTGTTCCCGTGGCTTTTCATCCTCTTTGACTCCTTCCGTGAAAGGACTTCGGTTCCTTCGCTCGTATCCCTCGACAGACGTTACAAAGAGCGGCAGGCATCGCATGTTACACGTCGAGATTAATAATCGCGCTCGTCTACACGATCGTTCGATATACGATCGTTCGATATCACCCGGTGATTACGCGAGCTGTTTGTATCGGTATAATGATCCAATTAACGTCGAAAGCATTTGATGGTCGTTTTTGTCGTCGGCCGCGATTTGTTCGCCCGCGACAGCTATTTATCGTGATTTATTCGCGTGAAGTAATCGGACGTTGAAAGGAAGGAAATCGCGTCCTTGCGGATCAAAGGTTGCTCGAGCTGCGAACAATCGCCGCCTCGGAAAGGTTGTGAAAAAATTGGAAACTTTCAGCACGATGCCTTTCGTTCACCTTTCACCGTTGTTTCGACCCTTGGCTGCATTTTGTTCCTCTTTTCCTTCGTTGTAGACACGAGTGTGAAAAACTGATATTAAGTCGATAGCCGATAAAGCTGGTCGGTCATATATCGGTACTCCATTGTCAGAAGGAATTTACCCCTGCGTAATTGGAATTTTAGATGTTCGTAAATGCGTGAGAATAGGGAGTCATAATTAGTTTGCTTTTATTAGATTGGTTAATGCGAATGCATTTATTTATTTACGGATAAGAAATTTGATCGCGTTTATCCTTAATTCGAAATTAGAAATTAACGAAGGTTAACGGGTATAGCGAATGTAAATACGATGTAAATAGTCGTAATAAAAATATAGTATACCCGAAGCAGGCAATTTCTAGACAAATAAATTATATTAAATATGCCGGGAAGCTGACTAACTGAGGCGAGTTATCGTATCTCGTGCAGTTAATAGTCTAATATTATTTCTCTCGCTCTTAGAACGATCAAATAAGCACATCCTTTATGACTAAACAACATGTTAAAAAGAAAAATATGTTGAAGTACAAAATTAATTCACGTCCGGTGATTAGAATACCAATTTTATTCCACGTTGGAGTGTGTCTACCTTTTCAAACATTCCTTATGTTAATAGGACAGTTATGAGTCAATAATTCCGTGTTTTTGTCAAACAGCACCTGACCTCGTTCGCTCGATTGGAAAATCGGCTGTGAGAAAGATCGTTTGTGCTCGATCGCGATTGAAAGGGAGATTCATAGATAGAGACGAATATATACGTACATATACAATAGCGAAGTTATACAGTCGTTCAATTTTGCCAACCTTTAAGGCGCTCGCGTTACTATGTCAATGTCTTCTTAACGCCGTATCTAACCGTAGTACTACTCATTGACCGTGTATCCGCGGCATGAATATTAAACTTGCGCCATCAGCCTTGGTCCGACCTAATCGATCCGACTCTAACGTCGGACGACTACTCGAAACGATGACCGGAGGCTGCTGACGTCGAAACGTCTGTCAGTCGTACGTGACACCACGAATTTCCTCCTTTGTACTCTACAAATTTGGCAGTCTTTGGACCAAGGTGTTCAATCCTTTGCACTCGAGAGGGGTCCTTCAATCGCCATTTGCTAAAATTTCGAAGATCGATATTAATTAATATGCCAAAATTAAAATAATGGAACGGTGTGCGAGGTATCGAAATCAAATATTCTACGTGTCAATTATACGATTTCTTATATACTGCTCAAAAAAATATCGTCAGTTTTATAACAGAAAATCTTTGAATCCTTTTAGCAAGAAAATCGTCGAGTGTAAAAGGTTAAAATTCCTCAATGGGATTTTGTGCTTTTAAATAATAAAGATAACTCGTTTGCGATATTTAATAACAATATCTGTACTCGAATTTTATATTTCCCAAGGTATTTCCAGAGCTTATCAAATATTTCGAAACACGTCTTTCAGTCGTACGTGACACATCACGAATTTTCTCCTTTACACTCTACAAATTTGACAGTCTTTAGATCAAGGTGTTTCAAAATCCTCGATGGAACTTTACGTTTTTAAATAAAAATAAAAGTAGCTCGTTTGCGATATTTAATAACAATATCTGTACTGGAATATTATATTTCCCGAGGTATTTCCAGAGCTTAAAAAATATTTCGAAATACGCCGTGTATACACCTACCTGTATTTTTTCTGAATATAATACTAGTGATAAATCTATTACTCAATCGACACGATCTATTTCGTCTTGTTAGCCAATTATCATCTACGGTGTCATAAATCAACGGGTAGAATTCGCTGACGGTGATTTTTCGCGAATGGAAACACGGTAAATCATCGAGTCGGAAAAGTTGGATCGCCGAACTATGGCGATTCGCTCGGCTATGGGACGAAAAATTCTACCTTGGGGTTCGTTAAGGGCCCGATGTCCCGATCCTCCTCCTGCTTCTTCGCGCGTTATTCCACGCAGTGAGTAACGAGCAAACTATTCGATTACGCAACGGCCCGTGAGCTCGCACGGGGCGTCGATTCTCGATTATCAAGGATTCTGGCGAAGACGCCAAATAAATCGGTTCCCGACGCTGCAACCTTCGAGCCATCGGGCCGTTGAACGAACTTTCCGTTGCGTGACTTGGTCTAAAGTTGCGGGGCTCTAAGAAGCCAACCTTCGTCGGCTCTGTAATCGATGGCGAATTACGTGACGCATCGTCATCCCATTAAAACGCTAAAATTTCTACAATTTTTCGGAGGCTTCTTTTCCCGATGAAAAATCGAATCTCTCGACTGACGAGTGAATCCCGAGCGGAACGAACATGGCAACACAATGAGCACGCGTGTCAGGTTTTACGATCATCGGTGATCGAAGGTCTAGATCGGATCGTAGACTGATAATTATCCCCGTGATCGAGCTGTAGGTTTTACGAGCTCCTAACCTTCGGTTTATACCTTAAACACCAGTGTAGCGTAATTGCGAGAGAATGACGAGGCAGGACAAATCGAATAGACGCTTTTTAATCCGTTCGTTCTAGCGAGGAAGACAGTTTTGACTCTTCGAGTCCCGAGGAATTTCATCCTTGGGCCTTTTCTTGTCGATACGAGCGAATGCCATTCGGCGGAACAGGTCCGCTTCGTGAACCGAGGATCACAGGGTACCCCTTTTTGCACGAACTGGACGATCACTGTAGAAGGAACTGCCTCTTTCCATTGTTCTACAAAGTATACTCGAGCAAATTTATTTTTGCTTAAGCACCTCGAATCCCGAATACGAAGGAGCGTTCGAGGGAACCTATCGCTACTTGACAGTGGAACTTTGACACTTTGACTGCCACGAAATTTTTAGATAGCACGGTCAAGGAGCCATGATAAAATTTCCGTTATTATTATATTATATTATTAGGATATAATTACGAATTATCGAATAATATGGCAAAGAAAAAAGAAAAATGGTGGAAATTATTAATGTCTTCTATTCAGAGTTCTCTATTTACTTATGGTCTTCAAGTATTCGAAAATTGGTTAGAATGAAACAAATATAAATTTAAAAAATTAGTATCACTGCACATTGGTGACTACCATGGTCCCACTAAGGAGACAAGCACCAGTCACTGATGACCACCGTGGTCTGTCAACGTGTTAATGGGTCTCTAGCGGGCATAAACTATAGTAATTTTGGCGTTACGATGAATTAAGGTTAATTTTTCAAAAGCAGGCACAATAATTGGAAGAAGAAAAATTCCGATACCATTCGTTTTCACTGCATTGCTAATTCTAGTGTTAACCACTGCAATTTCAACGCTCACACGTGTCCCAAAGATGCAAGAGTATCTAACTAATTTTACTTCTATTCGATTGCAGTAGTTTCTATATTCGACACGTATCTGGAAGAGATCATCTAAAAGATCGTCTAAATAAATTTATTTCTATTCAACTACCACCACATTACTATACCCAACCCGTGTCCCAGCGATAAGATAGTAGCAACGAGATTTATCTCCGCTTGACCACAGCGAGTTCTACGTTTTATCACGCGTGTTGCGAATTTTTCCAACGGCCTAACGAGATTAGTATAGGATCAGCTGTGCGAAGAAACAACAGTGGATAAGAATTTAGCCTTTGGAATAGAAAGCGAGCGTTACTGCAGGAGCAGAGTTATCGGCGCAGTCAGTCAACACAGCAGAGAAAGTTGCTTATTGGATGAAATGTTGGCCGGTGGACACTTTATCCGTGTTGTAACGCGTGTTCGGTTTGTCACGGCGAAAACCGCAAGCCGGATCGCCGTGTGGACACAGGAAACAAATTCCTCGAGGTATGGTCTCGTTCAACACGTTCCATTGTGTTCTCTCCTTTATGCGAGAGACACGAAGCCACGAACGCTTGCCGATTTTCGTTTATGAAATTCCTTCGGCACGGTGACTTGCATGGCTTGCATGGCTTGCACGGCTGCCGTCTGCGAGAATTCGAAAGTGGATTCGCAACTTGGCGAATTATTTTCCCAGTAAAACCTGCGATACGATAATTCTAGCGCGATGGTCCGAGGAAGAACGGAATATTTGCGCGTGGTTATTTGTCGAAGGTTTTGCGATCATTAGCGAAATTTCTCCGATGATGATATAGTCATTTCCGAGAATTCGAAAGCGAATTCGCGTCCTCTGGGATTAATTAGAAATGCACGGTGATAATTCTGGTCGAGTGGTCGCGGTCGCAAAAATGGATCAGTCCCGACTCGTATTACTAGTTCCAGCCAGCAAGTAGTCGTGTGCAAACAAAGCTCGGCCGCGTAACGTTCTCGTATCGTGTCATTTCGTTAGCGTAATCCATCCTTTTGTTCCTTCAAATTCAAGGCTACGTTTCAGAACCGCGGCAACTCTGACACACCGTTGCCCCTTAATTGTTTTCGCCACAGAAGGAATTCATTGTTCCCGCGGTACGTCCGTCTGTCCTCGCGCACATCGTTTCCCGTGCTGATTGACGAATCAGATTAAATCCGTCCGGATTGCGCCTTATTTCCATCCAGTTCTTGCACCGTTTGTGCCGCAATCGCTTTCGATTCTCTTATGAATTTTAATCCTCTTCTTATTTCGATTCGACACCCGAGCTGGGTATAACAATTTTAATTTTGTTTTAGAAACGCAAATTTAAATCGAAAAATTTTTATTCGAATTAAAATTTAAATTTAAATTTAAAAATTCAAATTTAGGGACTTATTCGAAATTCTTTACTACCCTTAATACTACTCTGGCAACAGTTATCATCGCTTAATGGTGCTAACGAGTGAAAAGACAATTTAATCCTCGAATCTTGGAATTCGCGTAATACATTTATGTGGGATTGGAATAAGTACGGCCCTGGAAGAATGGCAAGTGTGTCTGGACCCACAACGAAAGAGACCGCGCGCAAGAGGTTCGATTTCAATGAATGTTTATGTTAGAGTGAAAGATTAGAGATGCGTGCAGAGTGTTTCAAGTACCGCGCCCTCCGAGGTTGCGTGGGAAAGAAGTATGATTGCAAAGGAAAGTCTGGGTATGAAAAAGGACAGAGTGAATGCTTAAATAAGGGTGTCAGGGCGCGGGCAGCACCAGTCCTTCACGGCCCTCAAGGTAGTGTCTAGGAAGTAAAAGTCGAGCGTACCCGTAGCGGGTCTCTAGTTTCGTAGCCAATAAGTATAAGTTTATTGTATTTTAAGAAGCAGTAAAACATTACTTCAGCCCATCCACCCATCCCGATCCTACATTTATGCAATTGCAAATGGGGAAATTTAGGTAACTATATTTTTCATCGCCGACTCTATTTCTCGCTAGACAATTCGTAGCTCTTGAACACTCCTCGAAGCCCAGATTATTTGTTGTTTCATCTAGCATTCTGCTAACTTATCGTAGCACTTACACTGGTTGTACAATTTGGAAGAGCCTCTCGACGTAAACTCTTGGTTCCATAGAGAAATTAACCCTTTTGCTACTAGTGTCACATATATGTGACAACCTGATTTTCTTACCTGAGCCCGGCGTCACAAATATGTGACGGGTGTTCATTATCAGTTTATGATAATTGTTTGCACCAAATCGTGTCGCACACAGACGGGTTATGTTATAAAACAATAAAATAGATACAGAATGTTATTGATCTGACGACAATTACTTTTTTAAAAAGGATCTGGGCATCGCAAATTTATGCTACGTGTTCTTTATCAATATTTTTTAATTGGTTGCACTAAGTGGGGCCGCAAGTATATTAGCCGAGTTATATGTAGAGTTTTTATTTTGCTTTTCCTTTCCAATTTTATTCATTTCCTTTTAATCAAATGTGTCACATACATGTGACGACGGGGCTACCAAAGGAATGATCTATCTATAGCCCAGTGTCACTTATGCGTGTCGGCTTGTAAAATTGCTAATTTCACTTGGTTAGAACGTTATAGATTCATCCCACAAAAATAAATGACAATTGGTATCATATTTAAATAATAAGACGTCTGGGCTGTGGTGGCGGTTTTTCTCCTGAGGCTCTGCTAGCGAAAGGGTTAAGCAACCACCCGGCAGCTTCCGATTTAAGTCTCGCAACGAGTGTTCAGTCACGAAGGTAAGATTAGCCCGATCCCCAGACTGCTCGAAGAGAAGGGAAAAAGGGACGCTATGCGCGAGAATAATTTATCTCGGAATAATACGAGCGAATTGTGAGAAACGAAGAAACGCGGAGCCAAGTATAAAAGGCCGTCCTCTAGACGTGCAACGACTTCACGAATCGAAAGTAGCGCAACCTTGGTTGCGTTTGGAAGACCAAAGGGATGTACGTGAGCAAATTCACGTGTTCCACCTGATCGAGGTAGTCGAGAGAACGCTGTAAAATCCTAGCTATGGAACACCTTCGAATCCTTCTTCGTCCTTCTTCTCTCGTCCTGCGCACTATCCTCGAGACTATCTGCAACACGATCTCGCGGAGGCTGTGCTCGCCTAGGCATTAACGATCTCCGTATCAATCACGAACGGACGCGCATCGAAGCTCGGCAAAAACTTAATCAATTCAGTTAGAAGAGTAACAACCGCTCGGCAGATTACCGGCTGTTTAACTGGACTTCGTACACTAATAACAACCGGCTAACGCAACAGCCTCTCAGACTCGTTAAACCGTTCCAATTACCCAGGCCGCAACGACCGATTTTTCCCTCGTCAGCGTTCTTCTGTATTCTTCGTCGCTCCTCTTCGTTTAATCGTCTCGTAGTCATTAGGCCAACCAGCGGTCGTTTCCGCGATTTCCAGCCGAGCCGTCCGACTCATCCGCGGCGGGCACCTTGCGAAATCCTCCGCGTTCTCCACCTGTGGCGTGCACGAGCTAGTGTACGCACGCGTCGTTATGCACGTTTATCGCGAGCGACGCGACGCCGACAATCCGCGACCTGGCCTGGCAGGATCCTGCAATTTTCAAACGACGCTCCCTCGTGCCCATTATCCCCGTCGCGAGGCCACGCGCGATCGTTTGCTCTTCGCGTTTTTCTGAACTTGTATCATCCGCGGATGCGAGCATACTATGGCAGAATATAGAATACAGAGATTCCTCCGCTGTTGCGAAACACGATGTCAGTGATGGGTTCAGCGGTGGGTGCATGGTACGTTCGACGTTGGTTCAGGAATAGTCAGGTTATTGTGCAGAATATAGAATACAGAGATTCCTCCGCTGTTGCGAAACACGATGTCAGTGATGGGTTCAGCTGTGGGTGCATGGTACGTTCGACGTTGGTTCGAGGTTGTTTTTGGATGTCGACAGGGGTGAGATATGGGCAATAAGGGGATCTTTTTGATGCACCGTAATAAGTGACGAGACATTTTTAGTCTCATCTCGAAATATTGCAACCCCTGCATGCGCATAGGTTTATGTAGGTATAAATTTCGAGGGGGTAGGTTTAATGACGCGGGAGTGAAATACGTTTGTTCTAAATTTGGACAGATTTCAAAATTTCGGTGGACAGTTCCAACGTAGATATGCGTATCAAAATTTAGAAGGAATATCAAAATGAGGGGAAGAAAAATATATTGAAAGTGGATGGAGAATAAAATAGTAGTCTGAATATCGTTCGTCCGGTACTTTGGATCCAACTGTTTGGGGTATGATGGGATTAAAAGTGTCCCACCATTTTGATGCACCGTAATGCATGGTGGGACAAATATTGCAATAGCTGCATGCGCATAAGTTTACTTTTCTTCTTATCTACGTAAAGCAATTGGCAATAACAATTTGACAAATGTTATAAGTGTATTCGCTCGTGTTAGCAACACTCGACATGCCAGTACGGATTCATCGATTGTTGCAAGCGGAAGGTTTATTGCGACAATCCTTTTTCCTGGTTTTATATTTTTACATTATGAGATTCTTTTATTAAGTATATAAAAATATACCAATTTTTTCTTTTTTTTAATTCAGAGCTTAACTATACCGTTAGGTGTAAGTACTAAATGTATTCATATAATTGCTTGTTGCGTTGAATGAATCTGAGTGTTATTGGCGTTTTCAGTGTTGTTGAAGATTTCTTTTATCGAGTCAGGAACTTTTGCCTGGGTTCGTGAAGCCTCGTATTCCTTATAGTACAATAAGATATGTTCGATGGTTAAGGGATGTTGTGTAAAGAAAACGAACGAATAATCCCACTTCTGGGATTCTAAGGGTGTTCGTAACAGTCAGCACTGGCCGAATATTCTCTAAAACCGAACTCTCCCGAAGGAACTCTCTAAAAGGCACTGTCCAACGACACTATCTCGACTCTCTATCTCAACTCTCTATCTCAACTTCCGCGCTATCTTTCAGAGCGGGCCCTTTTAAGCCCGTCTAGAAGGCAAGGACCTCCCTCGAAGGAGGAGAAAACTCCCCCCACATAAGGCTCTGGGGTGGAAGGGATTCATCCTTCAGGTTAGGCTCTTCGAATGGTCACCCACGCGGGGACCCTTCCCGAGAGGTGCCCGCGGGCGCGTCACCCCCAGTTTACAATGGGGAAAATCGGGGTTAGGTTGTTAGGGGTTGCGCGAGGCTACCTCACGTGGCCTGGCCCCGACTTCCCGAGACTCGTCTGACCGCCAGATTCTAACGGGACCTCTATACCTGGCGAGGTCTAAAGATATCCTACATTCTTAAAATTGGTACTTGTCGCATTAGGGTGGGGATGTTTTTTCAGAAGATGTTCCTGAGTAATTCTGGAATGTCCGATCTGGATCCTATTCAGTACGACTTGGTCTCTTCTGTTAGTAGGTCTTCCTATTCCATATACCAATTTTGTTTCATTTAAAACGCAGTAAAATTTCCATGCAACATGGGTTAATTTTATTATCAGAAATTCCGTACCGCAAAGAGTTAATACCGCTGCCTTCGGAAATCCGATGGACAGGGATAAAGCAATTAAGAAATTAATCGAACAAGGAAGTTGACGGCGAGGAGCGAGCAAATCGGCTCTCTTATCCGTGGAAGTAAGAAGTACGAGGGTCTCCTGTAGGTCCCGTGTTCCCTCGACGTGTCTTATCAGCCACGTAAAAGCTGATGGCCGGATGGCGGGACAGAGGCGGAATCCTGTCTCTTCTGTCCTCCTCGGTCGAAATTCCCGCGTCACAGTCTGGTTAACGTCGCGCCGGCTGAGAGATCGCGGATAATCCGGCGACACGAGCCTCTTCCCTCGGTCTTGCTCTTTGTCGTTCCATCGTAATGATATTCCACTTTGTTAACGCGCAAAGTCGGTAGCCATGATCCGTTTCCACGCACCGGTGCACTCAGCTACGCCAGCGTCGCCGCGGTCGTCGTCGTCACGCTGGAAATCCAAGAACACGCGTCCGACGCGAGGATGACGATGATGATGATGATGATGATGAGGATCCCGCGTAATCCTCGCCGCGACGTAATCCGCGTGTCGTTCGTGATCCCTGCCAGTTTTTCATCCCTTCTCCCTCGTTCGTTCGATCATGGTTGCGACACGCGACACGCTCGATGGATCATCTAGGATTTCGGAACCCGCTGGATTTAATTGTTCCTGATGCTGGCCACCCGAGGACGTCCCACATCGATGGGTCGCTGTCGAGGCAGCCCATGTTCTCACGAATGTGTTTACGGAGATGATTAAAAAGGGAGGAATTTATGATCGGGAATTTATGGTACGAGCGTTCTGATATCGATTGTCTGGTTATTTATTGCTTATATTACGCAGTGGGTGCAAGTAGCAAGTGTTAATTATACCGTATCGTTGTTGGAACTGAGTATCTTCATCCTGTGGTGATAGGATTGTAGCGACCATCATTTTTACCCTCGCCGGTAGGTGGATCCGGAGCTTTAAAGAAGTTCGAGGACTTCCTCGCAAGTCCTCGGAAAACCTCCGCTTACGATATATATGACTTCGAGATATTTCAATAGTATCCCCGTCTAAGGCAGGGTCTGTTAGAAAGCTTTACCGACGAGTCCACTAGTAGGTCCAGAACGAATCGCCCATACCTTCCTTTTCCTTTCATCCCTTCTAGCACCATCTAGGTACTAGACCATAGCTACCATAGCCACCATAGCTACATCTAGGATACCTGCGACAAGCTGACTTCAACGAACATGGGACAGGACCCCTACACACTATATCATTGTTGAAACTGATTGCGAGTATCTCCATCCTGTGAAAATAGGATGATAGAATGTTGCAATTCCGATACTTACCCGTAGTTGGATTATTCCCTGCCTGGACCAAAATAAGCGATTATAAAATAATTACTATATCCTCCTATATAGGTGTTTTTATCCCAGCTGGATTTACAGAGATGGTTGAAGGAGAAGATAATATGGAAGTTCTCCACTAGGTTGATTTTGAAATAATCAGAGAACAGCGTGCGATATTTGCATAGAGTATCGAAGACCAGAGCCAAGAATTCCATGTTGGTTTTTTAAATCCACTTTCGTTGCCGCCACATAGGAATGCGATTAACTCCTGCAAACGGGTTAACGTATTCTTCGCAGGTGGATTAATTCAGCTCATTACTCTGGATGTAGAAGTACAAACCGTGCGATTTCATATTCAGATTTCATTCACCGCAGTTCCCTTTCGTAACGATCTGTACCTCTCGCGACCGCCAGCGACTTCCACTAACCCCATTTTCCATTCGAGGCAGTAGAGACAATAAAAAGTGTTTGAAACATCGATCGAGGATCTTTCGATATCCGTAACGATCGATGCACTGTCGAACATCAGATATCCTTCGAATCGCTACCGATTCCTCGTTTTACCCAGAACGACGCCCCCATTGTAGCACCCATTGTAATCCTCGTCCATGACAGGGGAACTGAATTCGAATCGCGTGGTAATAAAAGGAATCACAGAAACGAAACATTTCGTTGCGAAACGAGTCGTTCTCCGGCTCAGAGTCTCCATTCTTTCTAGTACCATCCGTTTATCCGATAGAACTCGGGCCCCTCGAGTTTGCGACCTATCTTATTCCAACCATAGTTTACCTACGTTTGGTCCGCTATCCAAATTGGTCCTCCAGATGCCGAAATATTTTTATCCGATCCGCAGTATATCGTGCGTCGATTAACAAAGAGACACTCGCGGTAAATACACGCGCCTATCCGCGGAATGTGAGAATTTTCGTATCACGCCAGAGGATCTTTCTCCCTCTCTTTTCTCCCCTTATACGGCAGATTTCTTTTGCGGATTCTAAATTGCACAAGGACGATCGTCGAAGGCTGCACCGCTGGGTTTCCGAAACCCAAGGCCACGGCAAAGTGGATCACGATGATGTGCAATGAAATCGCAATTCGCGAGGACTGAGAGGGTAGCCGTGCGGAACCGCGATCGATCCCTCGATCCAATGATCCAATGAATCGCGCTATTGTTACGATAGATCCGACGAACGTTCTCCACGCGTCGCATTTCGAGGTTAAACGAAGAACCTCGGGTCCGTTTTCCTTTTCGATTGAGAAGGGAGAAATTGCCGATTATATTTTTTGGATAATCCATAAATGTTTTCATAGTTCATAAATGACTATGTTTCGGCTACGATATTTTATTTCAAACGATTTACTTTTTAAATGAAAAGAATCATTGACTGTTCAGGATACTTACTAAAATTCCCGACAGATGTACCTCAGAAGAATAGGGCTTTCCTTTATACACGAATTTTATTAACACTAGAACTACCGATCTTTAATGGGTACCTAACTATAACGTGCACAGATTATAGTAATTTCAGCGGTACGATGAATATAAGTGAATATATCGATTACAGTTCTTTCTTAACCTCTTAAAAATTTTGCGTTTGTGACACGGAGGGGGTCTAAGGGCGCTTAGAAATTTTACGTTTGTGACATGGAGGGCGCCTAAGAGCGCTTAGAAATTTTGCGTTTGTGACACGGAGGGGGTCTAAAGGCGCTTAGAAATTTTGCGTTCGTGACACGGAGGGGGTCTAAGAGCGCTTAGAAATTTTGCGTTTGTGACACGGAGGGGGTCTAAGGGCGCTTGGAAATTTTGCGTTCGTGACACGGAGAACACCTATAAGCGCTTAAAAATTTTGCGTTTGTGATACGGAGGGCGCCCATAAGCGCTTAAAAATTTTGCGTTTGTGACACGGAGGGCGCCTAAGGGCGCTTAGAAATTTTGCGTTCGTGACACGGAGGGCGCTTGTTTTCACAAAAATGGCGCACATCGTAACTCAACTCCTGCCGTATGGTACGGCCGCTGCATATCAAAATCTGCCAAAATCTTCGCTTGTTTTCACAAAAATGGCGCACATCGTAACTCAATTCCTGCCGTATGGTACGGCCGCTGCATATCAAAATCTGCCATAGTCAAGGGGTTAATACGAGTTGATACCAATTTTATTCTTAAAGCAGGTGTCTGTGTTCGGTGATTGCAAAAAGGAAAACTCAGGGATCACTTATTTTCACTGGGTTGGTAGTTCTAGTGTTAAATAAATTTTGAAATTTGATTAATTTCCATCTCTCGCGACAAAGAAAAATTTGGATACGAAAATACGAAAATCACGAATCAGATTTTTTAAAGCCCCAAGTTGACCATGTCGAGCGTAAAAGAATGAAAAGGTATGAGAATAAGAAAGGCGGGCATAATTGAACGCGAGTGTACAAGGTGACAATGCGATCATAAAGAGAGACAGCTAACAATCTTAATTATCGCCTGATTTCAGATCAAAGTGCCTTTGAAAGTGAACTTCACGGTGAAGCCGAAGGACGTGTCGGTGACAATCATGAAGAAGCACCTGACCTGCGGCATCAAGGGTCAGCCGCCGATCATCGACGGTGATTTCCCGCACGAGGTCAAAGTCGAGGAATCAACCTGGGTGATCGAGGATGGAAAAGTGTTGTTGATCAACTTGGAGAAGGTAAGTGACGCGAGTGGGCACGCCGATTCCGTGTTCCTCGAACCCCTGAACCCCCGCGACCTTGGTGAAACGAGGATTCCGGCGGTGGGTATCGAGTACGCGAAGAATTCGTTGACGTGACGTGGCCATGGACAGTCAAAATAACGTAGAGAGCCCGATGAAGGCTGAATCGTGACCGTTTAACGAGCAGCTGTTTACTTGATATCTAACTGACAGGATACAGTGACATTGCTAGTATTTGGACATTTGCTCGGCCATGATAGATATTCCGTTGATGCTTTTGCGTTTGCTTAGTCGAGGATTCAACTAGAACCTTTTATAGATTCGTTTTCATTACGTATTCCGAGCTTCGTTTTCTCTCGTATCAAATTTCGCAAAGGAAAATCCTAAACGAACGTAAATTTATTACACGATGTATAATTAACACTGGGATGTTATATCAAAGGCGTCAGGATATCGCTATAATTAGTATCATTGGCTATTATCATTGTAATAGGACGATAATTCGAATATTAAATAATATTTTCGAATTTGTTTACTATTAATTTAATTCAAGTACTCGGAGCAAATTAATTTTCGATTTTCGAGCATCGACGAGAAGGTTCAAAGACACTTTGAAAGTAGACGTTAGTTCGTGAACAGCTTGCTAAAAATGAGGGTGATCGACTGTTGGCATAGGTGAACAAGATGCAATGGTGGGCGCACGTGGTGACCTCTGACCCGGAGATCAATACGAAGAAAGTGAATCCTGAGCCTAGCAATCTGTCCGATCTCGACGGCGAGACCAGAGGCCTAGTGGAGAAGATGTTGTACGACCAGAGACAGAAGGAGCTGGGCCTGCCAACGTCCGACGAGCTGAAGAAGCAAGACGTGATCAAAAAGTAGAAGACAGCGAGCAAATGATCATACGAAACACCATGACCCCATGGACGAGTTTAAACGACGCGAATTTTGTTTTACAGGTTCATGGAACAGCATCCGGAGATGGACTTCTCGAAGTGCAAGTTCAACTGAAGACAGGGAATATTATCGATGCATTCCATCGTGGAATCCAGGGTGGCTGTCCGTACTATTTTGTCACTGTGACGTCCCGATGTTCTCTGCACTCGTATCTCGATACACGTTCGCCATCGAATTTCCAGTCACGAAAGGTGGCACCACGATCCACGCAAGAGTCGGATCGTGCACACGTTAAAGGATACCATGGTTTTCTTGTCACAACGCTCTCGCTTCATACTTCCATACTTTCCTTTTCTCGTCCATCTCTGAACCACCATATATTTTTCATCACTGCTCTGCAGCAGAATCAGTCTGCACAAATGTATAACGTATGATTTACTTCTGTTTTTCGTATCTCGTTTCGTATTATTAAATAAAGAATGTAGAGAAAAGAAGAGATCGTCGACTGAGTCGTTTTTCTGTTCAATTTCGCGAGGATTATTCATCCCGTCATGTATAATAAACCGAACGATTACTCTTTATTTTATCGTCCGCTTGTATGAAATAGTCCATGTCATCGGTATAAAAGGCGATGTTGTACCAGTAGATAGAAAAAGAGTAATAAATGGTGTTCGCTATGTGTGAACAATGGCAGTCAGAATGATTACTCCGTCATTCGGAACGTCCTTATACTTAATCGCGTTAGAAGTACGGTGAATATTGTTCTTAACGTTATTACTAGTCTCTGGGGAAGTTAATGGCACTGAGTACGATAATTAGAGCCAAGCACTGGGGTGTCAATGCGCGAAGGTTTCAATTAATGTTATCGGTTTGTTTCATCACTCTGCTGATCCAACGAACATAGTTCGACAGTCTCGTGTATATCCCGAACTTTCCAAGTTTCCCACATCCCTCGCCGAAACTGGTGATGCCGAAGATGGTCCAGGGATGATCGGGTCGCCTGGGGTCCCGACAGAGAAGCGGGCCCCCGCTGTCCCCAGCGCAGGTATCTCTCTTCTCGTATCCAGCGCAGAACATGTTATCGGTGATCCCGTAGTCCACGTAGACGTCTCGACATGTTCTTGGGGATATTATGGGTATCTATAATGGAAAATGGACGATAAATTGAAGAGGAAAAAATATTCTTTAATCGACTTTTCGAGAGATCGTTTTACTCGTGAATATTAACGCGAATAGCGATAGGTGAACGTAACACACCCGAGCTTCGTAAAGAACATCCGTTCCAAAGTCATCCGTGACTCGCAGCTTTCCCCAGCCAATGATAGTGCACAGCTGGTTGGCGGGTAGAGACTGGTTAGGCGCTGGAAGACAGGCGATTCCTCTGGATGGTAATGCTGTTATGGCGACCGGAAGTCGTAGCATCGCGATGTCATTGTCCATCGTTTCAGCGTCGTACTCCGGATGTATCGTGACCGAATCCACCTGGAAGAAAGGGAAAATTAATTCGAGAAGATCAGAGGAAAAATTTCCTAAACGATTTATACTAAAGCGTAGATAAATTATGGAAGTGCATTTCAACTACATAAGATACCAAAGAATGTAGAGTATCCCTAGTACCAGAAATCTAGGAAATGTTAGCTAACAATAGATACCCTTAAATCCAATTCGGTGCCTTCCTTCACCGTCAAATCGTGCTCTCCGATGCGAACGTAAAGTCGCTTCCGGATACAGTGCGCCGCAGTCAGTACCCATCTCGGAGAGACCAAAGTACCACCGCAGAAAGCTTCCTGCAAAATGATTTCCCTTCAACGCTTAACTCGAATAATAATCAAATTCTAAACCTGGAAACACTCACGTGAAATCTGTTCAGCACTGCCACCTGCCAGGGCCAACTTCCGGGGATCGATGGACGTCCGCCAATGATCCTCTTGAACCGAGAAGGCAGAGAAGGCTTTTGAGTACTGCGTACTCCACACTTCCAAGTATGAGTATTCTTGTCGGGAATGAAGCTGTCCACCCTGTTCAAGTTTTCCTCGTTCAGTGCTATATCTACGAGTATACATGAGTACCACTTGGAAGAATCAAATGCAGTATGAAATTTACATTTGGATAATTACCGTCGTTGTCTTCTTCCCGGCTTCCACGGATTTTTCGATGAATCCATCTTTGGCAGAAGCTTCCCTCGACGTAGCAGTAGGCACTTTCCCTGATCATGTTGTGCCCACAGATCCCTGGCTTCTTACACCACCTGTGATCATTTAATCGGAAATTGAAGCATAGGAATCTTCGCAATTCGTCAAAGTTTATGGTATACTTTATTCACTTGTGACGTTGAGTGGTACACAGTGTCGTACAGGGTGACCATTTGCTCCATTTACCGTAATAACCTACAGATTGGTCATTTCCCCTCTGTCTCCCTTCTCTTGGTTCCGCTTCCTTCCTGGGCATCTAACATCGAACATTCGTGATAGTTATTAAGGAATTTGTAAGTCACACTTAAGTGACAGATGTAATAGGAATCCATGTATGACACGAATCGCGAATACCTGTGCGACCTGTATGACATGGAACTTGTCGTTCAGTCGATGGCCCCGTCGCTGATGTTGCTTGCACCTCCACCACCTGCCTTTCCTATTATGCTGACAGGTTCGCTCCTCCTACGCGAAACGCAAGACTCTGTCAAGCTTCATAAGCTCGAAAATGATAATCGCAACTGGGATAGCAATTTTCCAACTCACCTTAAGTACCGTGGTGCCGCATTTCTTCTTCACGCGACACCTCCTGACGCGATTCTTCGTGCAATGGCGATCGCATACGCTCCACTCGCTCCAGTTCGTGAAGTAGGACAGTTTCATGGATCCTGCGCATTCGTTTAGCTTATCGAGTGACACGAGAACGTGACTAGGACTGTTAAAACAGAGCTGAAGAGACACTCACGGTTCTTTGGTAACTGCTCCACAGCAGAACTCTGACCGGCCATGCGCTGCCAATCGGTGCCATTGTTCCCGTTGGTCACGAACGTCCCGTTTCCGCTCTAAAATTAGCAGAGAGAAACGCGTAATTAATCATCCACACCTGAAAGGGTGCACGCTGCCGTGACTGGTTCTAAGCGATTTTTTCCCCGCTAATAGGAATCTACATCGCCACGGAAATACCCACATTGCGAAATGTCATTTTTATTTTCGACCCATCGGCCGCAGCGTGTCGATAACGGTACGTAAATAAAACGTCATACGGTCCTGCGAGAGGAAAGCAATTCCCATCTGCAATACGCATCCGTCACGTAGGCAGATCGTTGCAAAAACCAGCCGAGATTAACGGCTGCGAAGCGAACTAATAGACACGCAGCGTATTAGCGTTGATGCGGCGCATGGACTGCAATTGAACGCGTTAAGTCCCAGCGATTTTCGTGACTCGTGCTGCGACCAGCAGCTGACATCTTATCTCAAATGAAAACTCATTCGTTCAGCAATTTTCTTGGATTAAAGGGAAGAAAAAAGGAAAAGAACTGGAAAGAAGGGTAATACGGCAACAACGCATTAACGCTAAACCTACCATGGTCGGTCAATTGACCGGTCAAGTGGTCAGTCGTGGTTTACGAAACAGAATGTTCATACAAGTACACGAATCTTGAAAGAACCGAAGAAAAGAGAAGGATGTAA
Source organism: Eufriesea mexicana (assembly GCF_001483705.2). Taxonomy (NCBI): domain Eukaryota; kingdom Metazoa; phylum Arthropoda; class Insecta; order Hymenoptera; family Apidae; genus Eufriesea; species Eufriesea mexicana. Next base: position 189,396 of record NW_016908322.1, on the reverse strand, counting down.
CGATATTAATCCTGTTACTTCTCTCATTGTCAGTCGTCATTTGTTAAAATTCCAAGGAATCGAAATTGACATTCGATTCACAGTAACTTAACGATACGAGGAATATTGAAAGCTTTGTCCGAGTTCTTCCTCTTAGACAATTATTTACTAAAAAATTCGCGTACAGAAACATTTAACCCTTTGCACTCGACGATTTTTTGGCTAGAGAAGAGTAGAAAATCAAAGATTCTCTACTAAGAAACTGACGATACTTTTTTAAGCGGTAATTAAAGAATTGTAGACTTATTTGATTTTAATACCTCGCACATTGTTACATCACATTAAATTTGATATATTAATTAATATCGATCTTCGAAATTTTATGAAACGGTGACTGAAGCTCACCTCTCGAGTGCAAAGGATTAAAAATTCCGTTACATCGATCCGCGAACAGTTAAGGGTGCCGTGGATAATAAAGGACCCGAAGAAGGTAGTGTGGTTAAAGTAATGGGTGATCCGTGACAGATTCGATATTAAATTTTATTAGTAAAACTGGCGTAGCAAAGAAACCGGCAATGAAAGATGTCGCTCGTTACTCGATCGTCTCGAGAACTCGGAAACGCAGGAAGAAACCGAACCAGTTGTCATCGGTTCGTGATATTTCGCAGTTGCATCGTGCCCGATTTTAACGACCCATTATTCCACGCGTGAACCACTCGTCGTACGTCAGCGAGGAACGGCGAAAAACAGGGGGACCAAGGAGAAGAAATGCAATGGAAGCGCGATCGAGTGCTCGGTGCGCGGATGGTTGGCCTGGAAGGCAGAAATCGTGGCAAAAACCGGCGAACAATTACTCGTTCTTAAGCACAGAGTTAATAGACCAGTCGTTGCTGACGTTGCCTGTCGACCGTCTCGGATATCGTGCAGCATTCCCCAAGGCTGTAACGATCAGCACGCGGTACTAAACTCAATTTGCCGGCTCGTAAATGGCACCGCGACGTAACCACCGGCGTCGTTGCTCAATGTCATCGTCGCGCTCTAAGATTCGGCCTTATGGAGAATTTTACGGGTGTCGTTACTGCGAATTATTCAAAATCTAGCGTGATCCATCGTGGATTATATGCAGATAAACTGGGATAGAATCTTCTGTATAAATCGGTCTTTTAATTTTCTCTCTACGTCGGCGTTGAGAAGATTGCTGGGAGAGAAGTGGTCGACGAACGTAGCCTCGTTGACCAATGAAAATGGATCTGGCACGCGTGGATCACACCCTTCCTCGATCCAGCCCACGATGCTCATTATCCTAGACAATGGTCGGGATAGATCCACGATGATGTTACCTCATCGAGGTCGACCGTCTTAAGAAACATAATATCGGACGTGAAAGAGCAAGCGTGCTCCGATAGGGCGATAAAGATGTACTTATTGACAGCGTTATGAATATAAATGTAAGTGGACCGGTAATTGTATATAATTGTAACTAGTCACCAATTCTGAAAAAGGTATCGTTCGGGAATGATCAGGCGTTGTGACGAAAGGAAATATCATTCGGTCAGTCGAGTCTGATTGTATTCCTTCTATCGTCTCGATGAAGGAGAACTGTCAAATTGGGATTTATCGCTAGGAACTATCACCCTTTAACATCTAAATAGAATCAGCTAGACGCAATGTATTTATAATAATTTAAAATGTTTTAATTTATACTACACGAAGGACTATTTCGTCAAGCAACGTACGTAATATGACAGGGATTAGGGCTAAAGCTGAAGACAAAATGACACAATCGCAAAAATACGATGAGTATTACGGATAGAAAAGTTATATTCAAGTTGCGATGACCCAATGAGGTTATTGGAAAAATTCGGAACGATAGATACGTAGTTGCTATGTCGGATTTTAAATGTAGGAATCGTATTAAGGAATTTAGGAGTTATCGAAAACGCGCGATATCTGGGATAGACATAGTCAGGATGGGCCGAATCTGTAAGAGTATTCGATAAGGTGGCGCGAAAGGTAAACACGTAACAAGCATAAGTTTCAAAATGAAGCTACGATTCGCTTCAATTTCGCGGCGCATGGATAGAGGGACCATCGCGGAAGACTATTAACACTTTGACTGCCACGTTGGTCATATATGACCGGCCATGGTTTATCCTGTGGTGCCACGGTGGTCATTGGTGACCTAGGTACTTATATGCTTTGAATAATAAAAATACTCGCATCCTGAGCGAAACTTGTGATTTCTGCGTGGCAGTCAAACGGTTAAATGACAGCTCCAGGAGCAGTCAGGAATAGAACGATGTGTGGTAAAGACAGAAGAATATCGGATCGAACGCAGTAAAGTAGAATAGGCCATTGAAGAGTAGACTTACTTAACCCAGCCATCTCCTCTCCTCCACTTACAGATGGTCGATTAAGAATTATATCCTACAGGGTGGTTCTTCCCAATTATCCCTCTAATTATCCTTGGTCGAGTTTGGGGACAGAAAAAGCGTGGGCATAATGGGACAATAGAATGATGTCATGGGACGTGCGAGGCGCGAAGGTGATCCTCTTTTTGCCAACTAGTTTTTGTGCAACTTTGATTTCTTCCACTCGTACAGATATGCGTGTAGTAACTGGTCCCATGTTCTCTCCACTGACCTAGATGATCAGCATAATTAACCAGTTACAAAATTTTCTCACGTCAGAGGTACACGCGTTCGTGGAAAATGGCATGCGAGCCAACAGCGTTCCTCGAAGAAATACTTTGGCGTCCGCGAAACGGGACGAAACAGCAGCGTAGTTGTCTAGGTCGACTCGTATTATTTTTCAGGGTAGAAGCACCGTGCAAACTCGATGCGACCTCGAGCGAAAGTTGATCGAACTCGCGGATTTCTGCAAACCCCAGTCCCGCCGGCGAATCTCGGAATCGTTGAACTTTACGACGTTGCTCGCGCGACAGTCGCGTTCGCTTCGTTTAAACGGGGTACAATAATTTCGTTCTTCCCTTGGAGTTTATGATCCGATTAATTCCGTCCGCGCAGGGAACCTCTTGAACCTATGCAATCCAAGAGTTCAGGGTTAACGATGTTCTCGTATCGCGCGATTAATTTCCTCGGCCCGTCTACGAAGGGAAACAGGTTCTCGCTCGATTTCCTTGCTCGTGACAAGTAGATCACGCCACGAATTTGCGCTCCTTCGTTTTCGCTTTACGACCATGACGAGTTCTCGCGTTATCTCACTGTTGAAATCGCGTTAAATTTCTAGGGGTGTGGGGGGCGAATTATTTTATAAAAGATCCCTTCAACGTCCACTTTTTCGTACTTTCCCGCCAAGAAAATTGCAAACTCGAAGCAGACATCGCTAATATTATTAGGATTGTTGCAACATCGATTCTGAAGAAAGGCAGGGGAGGGGGGCGAATTATTTCGCGGAAGATCCCCCCAACGTCCAATTTTTGCAATTCTTGGTATTTTCCCGCCAAGAAAATAGCAAACTCGAAGCGAACATCGCTAATATTAGTAGGATTGTCGCAAGATCAGCTGTAAAAAAGGGAGGGGGAAGAGAGCGAATTATTTCACGGAAGATTCCCCCAACGTCCAATTTTTGGTATTTTCCCGCTAAGAAAATTGCGAACTCGAAGCGAACATCGCTATTATTAGGATTGTCGCAACATCGATTCTAAAGAAAGAAAAGGGGGAGCGATCGAATTATTCCGCGGAAGATTCTTTCAACGTCCAATTTTTGGTATTTTTCCGCCAAAAAATTGCGATTTTCAAACAGACATCGCTAATATTATAAGGATTGTCGCAACACCAACTCTGAAAAAAGAAAGGGGGGTAGGGCAGTCGAATTATTTCGCGGAAGATTCCTCCAACGTCCAATTCTCGTATTTTCCCGCCAAGAAAATTACAAATTCGAAGCGGATATCGCTAATATTATTACGATAGTCGCAACATCCCGACGATGCTTACACCTGATCGCGACACCCCATAGAATTCGGAGACATTCGAAACACGAGAACGATGCGAGTAATCGTTGCGGGTCGAGATTCGTCGCTTCTTCCGCGACACGGCGGAGGAAGAAAAAGCAGACGGCTGGAACGGGAGAGGATGGTCTATACGGATACGTTCTGAGCAGAAGGCACGAGGAATTTGTATGCGCCGCGGTGGACATGGCCAAACTAGGCTGAAGTCCGCGGTGCCTTGCATCTCGGCGACGGATTGGCAAAAACCGCGTGCCACTCGCGGTCGAAGCGATTCCCGTTGGCCAGTGCCGACGAAAATCGTCGTCATTGACGATTTTCAACGAGAAAGCAAAGTTCGGAGGGAAGAGAAATTGGGGAAAAAATGGAATTTTATCGCGATTCGGCCGAGGACATCGCGATCGAAGGAGAGGCAGCCAGGACGTACGGAGAATTCCATGGGACCATGCCACGAATGATTCAATGGCATTACGTATGCAACTTTAATACCGTTTCGCATTCAAAGCATCCCTGAACGGCACCCTACCAAGACACATTCCAACGGTGCTCACCTGAGCGCGATCGTCTGTGCCTTATGCGCGTGTAACTGTACTTAACACTAGAAAGACTGAAACTTAGTATATACCTATATTGCCCAAAAGCAGTCAAAATGACTGCATTGTGAAAGAATAACTAATATGCAAAGAAATTTATTTAAAATTAATTTTTAATATTTTTTTATATTATTTACAGTTATATAACAGGTTATTAGTAAATATTAACAATAAAAAAGATAATTTATGCATTATTATTCGTCCAAGAACTGGCTCTAGACACTGCGTGCGATCGTCCTCTCGTTGATGCCCGCTCTCGATCGTCATGGAACGATCGAGAGCTATCGCGAACACAAAGTCGCCGCTATCAAAGTCGCCGACCGTCGGGGTTCGGGTAACGGCGACGGCTCTCTTACAATAATAAGAGTCATTTGATTATTTTAAATTTCCCAAGCAGTCAAAACGACTGTTTTTTGGCAATATAGATATAACACATACATATATACCTGAAATGAAGGAGGGGGGGGGAGGTAACTACAATTATGAATAAACGCATTTATATGTTGTACAAAAAGTCACAAAATTCTAAGAAATTGTATCATTGTATACATAATTTTTTTTCTACATGAAATTAAAAAGCAGTCAAAATGACTTGCTTGGGCAATCTAGGGTTAAGTACGAATGGCCGTTCATTTTGTGGAAATCGCGCGGAGAGACGCGACCCGATGCACTTCTCGGCTCATTCTCTGCCCGCGCTCGTTATGGTGGGAAATAAAGCGTGGGTGGCTGTTCTAACGAGCTCGCAAGAATTTACATTGTCCTTAAACCCTTTGGCTCCTATCGCTGAAAGCGGAACACGTGGGTACCGGCGTTGACTTCGCTCCGAGAACGATTTCCAAGTAGGCATCGCAGTCATCGAAGCTGGATCGTTATGCACGTTTATCGCTTCGTAGCCACATTTGTATCAGTTTCCCGAGTTATTCCAATTTTTCCGTGAGCGACGTTAACGATCTTCGAAACCGTGTTTCGCGATAGCTGTTCTACGAAAGGGTATAGTTAAAGTCTGGAGTCTGAAGCCTTCTTCGAACGTTCCAGGAAGGATTACTCGGTTTGTGGAAACGATGCAATTTACGTGGGCCGATACAAGAGTGTCTGTAATCCAATAGACGCGTGGATGAGCGGTCTTTTTCGCAGAAGAAGGAAAACCGAGAACAGGCTCGCGGTTTGATACAGACATGTCTCTGTGTCTTTCAGAAGCAGCTAGATCGGGGGTTATCGATTTTTGAGAGGCAATCGAAAGTCAGAGATCAAAGATGAACGAGATATTAGTTAATATACGTGTAACATTTAATGGACCAATTATTCTGTGAGCGAACGTAGTCGTTAACGATAGTTCTGCTTCTCGCCATTTACAGAGCCACCCCGTCTGAACCGATCCTCCCTCTCGCCATTACCAATCCAAAAAGCGCAATTACGGACTACCACGAGGTAGTCGGATCTCGAGGACGAGACGAAAGAGGAGGAAAAAAAGAAAATAGAGTAAAAGACTGGGAGTCGGATTGGCCATTTTCGCGGCGAGGGTCGCGGCGAGCCCGGTGGCGAAGAAGGGCCAGCAAAAAGGGGGTTGGAGAAAAAAGGAGGATCGGTGGCGAGCTGGGACAACGGCGATGGAAAGGGCCGACTCGACGGCCATGCCGAAGAAGATGGATAAGGTTCGGAAGCAATGACATTCGTTTCGCGGGCTGACGCCCCGACTATACCCTAGATGGTAGCGCGGCCGGTGTGTCCAACGTCCGAAAATGGCCGGTGATTTCTTCGCCGTGGCTACCGTGGATTTAATACTCGCGGCCGGTCGCGGCGATGGAACGCTCGCTATGGCGAGATCGCGGCCTGATTTATGTGCTCGTGCGCGCGATCCGAAGGCCAAGGTCCTCTGTCCACCTACTATGGTCAGGATGACGTCTGCCTGGCCGACGTCGCGTAAATCGTGCCGCGTATATTCGCTCCATGAGAATTCCGCGAACGGACGCCGCTGTCGCCGCGTAGGTCTGATTTTCCTTCGGTTAATCTGTGCCCGCTTTAATTGCCGTCGGTGAGTCTTTGCGGCGCGACGGTTTAAGCTGAAAAAGATTACACGCGAAGGAGACACGTCGCCGTTGCGCTTCGTGTCTGCTGCAACTTTGCTTCTGGCCTCCTCTTCGTCTCTGGTGTTTCACAGGCGACTTTCGAGCATTCTCTTCGCCAGATCTTAACAGTCGCGGGTAGCCTTAGACAGAGCCCTGAGATTATTTCGTAGGAATTAAATCCTACAGGACTTGGACCGCATTGCGTTTATATGACAGTTCATTTTGTGGGAGTAAATTGGGAGGTTAGGATGCTTGCGATTTTTAAATTGGAAATTTAGTAACAGAGGCAGTTAATATATAGATCCTTGGATCGTGATTATACCCCGGATCTGATCACAAGGTTCTAATCGACAGTGTACATTGGCAGGCTGTCTAACTGGGAAATAATTGCACGAACTCTGCTCACTAATTGTTCATACCACGCTGTCATCGTGTTAATAGTTGGTCCAATTTCCACTTACAAGGAGCGTGCAAGTCCTTCGGGTCGTCGATTTAGTTGAAACTTTGCAGGTTTGCAAATTTAGTCATCCAGTTCAAGACAATATATCATTATAAGGGCAATTACTCTTATTGCCTTAACCCCTTGACATACAAATAAAACGGAATTTGACGCGTCTGAACAATACTATTTAATAACGCACTGCACGGCGTCCATCAGAGATAGTTCTTGACGTCTCGGAAATTTCAAAGTCTACAATGGAACGTGAAATGAATGACGTCTTCCAGACGTCAGTGCATGTCAAGAGGTTAATTACAGATTTATTTCGAATATTTATCAAATGCTGTTGTGGCCTAATGGCGATATCCGAACATTCCCACGCTGGTGGCAATTTTCGAATGTTGTAGTTAGGCTACAATACCACTTGATAACTATCGATAACTATTCGGAAATAATCTCTAGTTAAGAATAATAAAGCTCTAATCACAAATATCTCAAAAACTATCGAGTAGTTGCCCATAAAATGGTACATTTTCTTGAACTGGGTCACTAAATCTACAAACCTACAAAGTTTGAACTCAATCAATGACTCAAAGAACTTGCACTCTCTCTGTTAGCTAAAGACAAATCAATTTCGAGCTATGTTCTCTACTCCGTCGATTTAAAACTCTATTATATCATACTTCTTGAGAACATCACGTGATACTTGCGTGAATAGTGAATATCTTAAGCAAAAACAGTGTCAATGACGACAGCGTCTAGTAGCCATATCCGTCACGTTAATAGTTTAATTTTTGCACACTCGTTTTCCACGAGTCATCTGTTTATCTCAACGTTGGTATCCGCAGACTCATCGTCGGTAGACGCTGGTCTCAGACAATGGCCGAAAAGCAAGGTATCCGAACCAAATATCAGCTTTAGGTCCTAATTGCTCGAATCGAGATTAGAGAAAGCGGTACAGAGACATCGCTATTTCCTCTGGAATAATTATGACCGTCGCAAATGAGGCAGCGAGAAAGCCAGAGAAGGCTGGTCCCGTAACAGCTCAGCCCCTTCAGTCTTTTTGGGTTGGGTCCGACCTGGTGCAGTCACGGTACGCTTGCAGCCCGGGTAAATGTCATCGGAGGCTTTTTAAACGAAGCGTGTAACAGCAGCGTGACTGGATCGCCACTGTTCTGTCACGTTACGCGACATTTGTTTAATGCACACGAGCAATTTGTATTCCTATTTATACGCCTCGCTATTCACCCGGAGCGAGCTCGCGCGTAGAAAGTGCCATTTTTCCTCGTTTCCCGCGATAAAATGGCGGCCGACCGGAATGGAATCGACGCGATCGAGTACAGTCGAAAAGCAATCGGAGGATCACCGTGCATCGTTCCACGACATTGCACGGGTCGTTTTACGCTCGCCTCCTCCGCGACGATTCAAAGGAACGGCTCTCGTCATGCGACTCTCGTCCCTTCCGCGAAGACGAGCAGCATTTTGCGAAAGAACGCGCTCGAACAACGTCTGCGGAGTAACGATCGCACTGTCCACCGATGGTGGTTTCCACTTCCCGAATGTGACACTCGTGCAAGTCTCACTGTCAACGTTTCTCAAATTTTTTACCCTCTTTCCTGGAATTTTCAGGGTTTCAACGTTCGATCGCATTAGGATTCAGAGTAAACGATCTTGAAATTTCTTTCACTCGTCTCTTTTATTTTTGCTATCAAATTTCTGCGGAATCTAAAAATTCGAATCATTTTGGAGATGGAGATGAAAGGAAGCTTTGGATCGTGGAAGAATTTAAAGGGGAAAGCGGAGGAAATTGGCCTTCGGATTTATGGGACGCGAATGGATCGGTTCCACGCGAGTTACGCAAGATGGCGGTTATCCGCGGGAAAAATGCGACTTTTAAATACTCGGCTCGTTTTACCGCGCTTTTGCGGCAATTTCCAGCCTCGGTATTATAAAGTCGTGAAGTTTATTATCGGGTAATTTGAAACGCAAACCTACGGAAGACAGTACTGCACCGATTGGAACCGGCCTGGAGTTTCTCTAGCCTAAGGTGCACGGCTGAATTTGCATCTCTTTGGTTTTACAAAAGCCTGCTCGTGCCCCTGACTATACCCACGTGGCTGTTTGTCGTGAGCAAACCGTGAAAGCGAAAGTACAGGGGAGTCGACCTATGCCGTGGTCCCTGTAAAAGACTTTCCAAATCGTTGCGTAATTTCCAATTTTTCTTCTCTCCTCCCGCTTCCATCGTGTTCACCACGAGGGAAGCGCACTCGTGGCCCGTTTGGAAAGGCGGAGAGGCAAAGAAGAAGAGGAAACACGGCGGACCACACGGATCACCTTGTGATCACTTAGCAGAACCAGTCCTCCAGCTCGGTGCTCGCTGTTAAGGGGCGATTTAACTCTTTGAGGCGGAGGGTTTTAAGACGAGAGAAGAGGTCGCACGGAAAATAGATGTCAAAGTAAATTACGACCGCTCTGAATGAGTTATTTTGTCAGCTGCGCGCGGTTTCTTCGCCGGGCTTGTCGATATATACCTAGATACAAGTTCTGTGTGCGAGAAATTTTTTCTCCGCTGAAAGAAAGGACGCTGATGGCTGTAGAAAAGTGTGCGAGATTTATAGAAGACACTCGTGGGGTCTTCGAGGTAGACGAGTGATTTATTCCGCAAAAAATTTTACGTTACAACCTCGGGAGATTAAATCGTGTTTCTAAATTGGAAAATAGATACAGGATTTTAAAGCGAACAAAGAGCTTTCAATTGCGCGAGTACACCGAGTGAGTTACGCACGCCTATCTACCGAATTGACTATGAAACGCGTGTTAGTCGCGTTTACGATAAATCGAATTCGATAGAATGGCGAGGAAGCTGCCGTGCCTGGTGTTATCTTATCGTCTATAGTTAGTGGACTAAAAACATTCCACTGTGCGTACAAATACCGCGAGTACCAAAATGGCGGAAGCGTCGTTTCTCTCCCGCCTTGTCTCATAAATCCTCATATTTATCCTTCCTGCAATATCTGACCAAGATTTTAAAACGAGGAAGGAAGCTTTACTACCGTAAACGGTAATTTGAACTGAGAACGAACGCATTTTTATATTTTATCGATACTCGTCTTCCGGGTTCGTCTATCGAACGCGTATTAGTCGATCGCGAGGATCTAAAAATTCTACCATCTCGCGTTACCTTAATACCCATATTTATGATCAAGGTAGAACGAAAAGTGTCTCGGCGTGCATACGTAAGTACCAAAAAGACGAAGCCCGTTTACCCCAGCGCGAGTTAATCTTCCTCGGGGCTGTCCGCGTCTTCCAGTCGATTTGCAAGGAAAAACGATAACACTGAGGTATCGCTTGGGCGTTTCTCGTTGGTACCCGGCACGCTAAAACGTGTCACGTGTCGGAAGAAAGTCGCCGAACGAGACTCCCACGGAATTTATTGGCCAGACAACGGTAGCGCGGTCGCTTCTTCCTCTTTGCTCCAGCGTGCATGTGCATCGCGTTTTCCATGCCTCTCCAGCCCTTGCTGTATCTCCGCGTCGCGCGATATCTTAATGCCGTGATGAGATCATCGCGTGATTTACTGTTTCCCTGGTGCAATGAAGAGCAGCACGCGGCTGTCCGCCCACTCGAGCGGAATCTAACGAAACGATTCCGCGACGCTCGTGCCTCCCCGCTCGGCCACGCGGAAATCGACCACTCCGGGCTCGAGTTTCCCGTGGATTGAACGGGTCGGTTAAAAATACGCGAAAAATCCACGTGGTACTCGAGATCGGGGTTCGGTTACGCGAGATTGGTGAGGCTCTCCGGCGAGTGGTTCAACGAGAGATCGCTCGGTCCCGTTGCAAGGGAAACGGTGTAAAAATAGTCCCTCTCGACGTGCAGGCTTCAGGCTCGTGCATTTGTTTTCGCGCCTCTACTGGTTACTCGATTACGTCGGCGACTGGGGATATTCTCTGCAAATGGAGCTCGATGTCATCCCTCGAACCTGATCGCTGTCAAGCTTTCGGGAACGTTTGCTTCCTCGTTGAGTTTGTGGAAACAGCGGTGAAATAATAAGCCATCGGCTTTTAAACGCGGTTTCTCGGTTCTTTCATCCCCGTGCCTAACTCGTTGCTGTCTGACATGGGAAATAAACGATTTCGCTAATAAACAGGGGGTACGAGTTTTTACGAAATTCTAATTGTTTCTTCTTGAGGAAGAATCGAGCGCCGAGCAGCCATCGCAAAATTGCGATTCATGGCGAGCATGACGATAAGCTCGGGTATGCAGTGTCGAGATTATGGTTGCAACGGTCATGACAGCGCATAGTTTGGAAACATCGTCGCACTTCCTTTTGGCAGCAGATTCGTCGATTTTGACAGACGTGACGATTGCTCGACGTTCTTTGGTAGTGGACATTAATACCAGGTGTTCATTACTCATCACGATTGCCAGACGATCCACGCAATGGCCGATTTTCTCCGATCGGAACGATCCTAGGGAGAAACGAAGGACGCGCGTTCTTCCTCCGCCGGTTTCACTCAATTTCGCCGCGGCTCAGTTCGGAAACTCTCCGACGACGTGCTCGAGAGCAACGAGAAAAGGTCGCTATTTCTGGCCGGCTATTAACGAGCCTTAATTCGCGGGATTAGTTCGAGTCGAGCGGCTCGAACCGTGAAACCATAAAGCTAGCCGTTAAGACGGGCCACGGCCGCGGATGCGGCGGTCACCTGCCCCGCTTTTTCAACGACACCCGTTAAACGCTCGTCTTCTTCTTGCACGCCTAGCGTCCGGTCCCCGTTTTACGGCCCCTGGTTATTTCCGAATCACAGCCGCGATTGCAACGCGGTCGTACCGCGAGTCTCGCGCGTTCTTTGGACGCGATCTTCGCTGCCATAATCGCGAATTGCTGGAGGGACGTAGGTTGACGATAACTGACATCGCGTTGCTAGGAAAGGATTGGACTTGTGGCGTCCGATTTATGTTCTCCGATCTTCGATTATTTCCGAATAGCAGTCGCCATTGCTATGCTGTCATTCCTTGTGGCTAGATCGATCTTAATTTTAACGCGATCGTTCTTGCTGCCATAATTGCGAATCGCTGGAGGGACGAAGGTGACGACGACTGTCATTGCGTTGCTACGGAAGAATTGGACTTCTAGCGTACGATTTATGTCCTCCGATCTTCGATTATTTCCAAATCGCAGTCGCCATTGTTATGCAATCGTCCCACATTGTAAACCGATCCTAATTTTCACGCGATCGTCTTTGCTGTCATAATCACGAATCCCTGGAGGGACGAAGGTTGGCGTCACATTGTAAACCGATCCTAATTTTCACGCGATCGTCTTTGCTGTCATAATCACGAATCCCTGGGGGACAAAGGTTGGCAATGATGTCATCGCATTGCGAGGAAAGGATTGAACTTTTAGTGACCGATTTATATTCCATAATCTTTGATTATTTCCAAATCGCAGTCGCCATTGCTATGCTGTTGTCTCTCGTTGCAGATCGATCCTAATTTTAACGCGATCACTCTTGCTGTCATAATCACGAATCCCTGGAGGACAAAGGTTGGCAATGACTGTCATCGCGTTCTTACGAAAGGATTAGACATCTAGCGACCGCTTTATATTCTCCAATTCTCGATTATTTCCAAATCGCAGCCGCCATTATTATGCTGTCATCCCTCGTCGCAGATCGATCCCAATTTTAATACTATCGTTCTTGCTGTCATAACCGTGAATCGCTAAAACAAGGAACGTCCGTGACGAGTATCGCTACTGTCAAAAAGATTGCGAAAGACACCTAGCATCTGACTTCTATAGCGTTTTATAACCACCGTTTGTTTTCAAATCACAATCGCGATTTAAATCTCCACGCAATCTTCTCTCAGTGCGTCACGCGCTTCGTGATTGAAACGAGACGCGAGTCACCGAAGGGACGAAGGCTGGTGATGAATATCGCAGGGGTTGCTCGAAATGGGTCGGTATTAGTTGTTCCGTGGAGAATGGGTCGCTGAAAGCAAGGCTATTTAGGGAGTTGTCGCGTGGCTGCTGGAAGGGTGGGTACAGACGGATGGTGACGAGTGGAGAGTTTGGAAATGCGAGTAGATGAAAGTGGAAGTAAAAGAGGGAGACTCTCGAAAGTGCTTTTTACAAAGGGATCGGTCTTTTGGCAGCTAATATTAGACGGTGTCTGAACGAACGAGGCAAGTACTAATATCTGTTATCGCTCCACGCTTTATTACCATTTGAACTCCGATCCTTGGGCAATTTCCTCGCGACGATTTCGGCTGACCTGATCAGTATCCTAATCTCTGGCCAAATTGATACAAATTTTTTACGTATAATATGCAATCACTGCCACGATTAGACCAATCAAACCGTAAACACGCGTTGTCAAAACGGCATTGTTTACCAGTGACGTATCACCAATTCCTCGGATACGGGCAATTGAAGACGTATCTCCACCGATTAAATTAATCTTTTGACAACAGCCAAACATAAATTTCTATAAATCCATAAATCCATAAAATGCTTGACAAAATTAATTTTCTTCGCGAAATAGACGGAGAAGTGGAATTATTTTGAAATCTTCTAGCGGGATCCACGTGTTTGACAACGAATAGCCACCCCCCTCCCCCCTATCTAAAACAGCGGCACCCTTCAGTTAGACACGAGCTTCTATAAATCCATAAATCCATAAATCCATAAAATGCTTGACAAAATTAATTTTCTTCGCGAAAGAAACAGAGTAGTGGAATTATCTTGATATCTGCTAGCGGGATCCACGTGTTTGCCAACGAATAGCCCCCTATGTAAAACAATGGCGCCCTTCAGCCAGACAGGAGCTTCTATAAATCCATAAATCCAAAAATGCTCGACAAAATTAATTCTCTTCGTTCAAGAGACGAAGAAGTAGTGGAATTATCTTGACATCTCCTAGTCGGATCCACGTGTTTGGCAACGAATAGCTCCCTATCTAAAACAGTGGCACCCTTCAGTCAGACACGAGCTTCTATAAATCCATAAATCCATAAAATGCTTGACAAAATTAATTTTCTTCGTGAAAGAAACAGAGTAGTGGAATTATCTTGACATCTGCTAGCGGGATCCACGTGTTTGGCAACGAATAGCTCCCTATCTAAAACAGTGGCAGCCTTGGAACGTTTATGATCACGGGTGCATTCGGGATCCATTACTCGAATTCTCGAGCTGTGTGTCCATTTCATTCAGCGGTCGTCTGTCCATTCCACGTTCGTAAATTTCATCGGTGGTTCTCGCCGGATCCCTCCGTGCCCGTCTGTCCCTTGAATTTACGCTGCACAGGGCTCGGAAACGCTCGGTAAAAGTGGCCGCGTGTTACGACTGGCCGTATTCCAGCTACCACTTGGACGATTCGATTCTACGCTTCCTCGTACACTGGAGGAATTTACGGCGTGATCGTCGGGACTCGATTAATGGCGCGTCCGAATGGCACATGTACTCCTGACACATTCGTCGTTAAGTTTGATTAGATTCGCGTTAAATCTCGGTTCTGTCAAACCCTGCCGACCTTCTCTTCCCGCGAACACGAGACGTTCTGAGAAATAACTCTAATACGTCCTAGCAATTTGTAGAGGTTCCTCGTTCTATGAGAAATGACGATGATGGTGGATGGTGAGTTTGATGCTGATTCTAGACCTAACTTCGAGAACCTGTCTCTAGATAATCTACCGATTGATTCACCCGTTGTGGTCCTATGTCGAGCGTCACTCGACACAGTGTTTGAAATAAGAGAAAACTCTTTTCCTGGGAAATGGAAGCGTCTATTGTTAACACTTTTATTTTGTACAAAGCATTTACTGTTAATTAGAGCAATAAGATTTCGCACATAAAGTTGGAGAAGAACTTTTGCTGAGACTTGTTGGGGACTTAAGTGTATCAATAAAAACAGGACGACTATTATTCAGCGACAAGGAACAGCGATTAGATGGAATATTGCATATAATTACACTGCATCTATAGCGTAAACACAAGGATTGCACAGTATGTTTAAATCGAAAAATTCTTGGTGGCAGAAGAGAGAATACATATATATGCGAAACCTGTGACAGAAAACCGGGATTGCAAGTCGGAGAATGTTTTAAACGCTGTCAAGCCATGGTAAATTACACCCATTCATAAATACGTTGCGTTAGTAAAATGTTTTCCAAAGTAAACGGTGTTAAACGGATGAGCGATTGACGAAATCCGTGCAGATAGGTTGGGATGAAATTGCGAATGCAGCGCAGGCAAAGGATTAACACTTAGTTCCTCGTAACGCGAGCGTTATTCTTCGAACATAGCGTACATACTTAGAGCGAAATAATTAATACCATGTCCTTTAGTACCGATAATACAAATCTTGCAACGAGTTTACTGCGTTTCAAATTCGATTAGCAGGAACGACAGTTGCCGCAAGGAGAGATAAGAGACCGTGGTACGAAACGTCTGACAACGATACCTGGAACCAGTCGCCAAAAATGGCAGTCGAGCGAAATTCCCGCCGGTGACCATTTCCGTTCCCCGGTCGAACTTTAAACGCCACACGGCGAAAGTTTTTAATCGGGAACCCGTAAGACTGGTGATATCAAGAGTAGATAAAGGGGAGCGACATTAGCGGCTAATGAGTGCGATAATTCAACGCTGATGGCGAATTGGAGGAAAGACCGTGTCTCCGGATACGTTCATCGGCAGCGCGACCGCTCGCGAGAGGGCGCTCGGTAAACACGAGCCGGCGGTCGTTTCGCGGGAATCGTTAAATCGGTCGTGCGGAGAACGAGTCGCGTTTAATACGCAATATTAATGAGAGCAGTTCTTTGTGCGCCGGCAAGTTATACCGGAATAACTCGTTCCGATAGGTTGCCACTTCTCGCTGAACGATTGCTAAAGCCACGAGTAAAGGTACAATGTCACGCGCGTTGCACGCCAATTAATATCCTCCGTTGCGCGTATTTTCCTGGCAAGCGGTCGGATTCCGAGGAGGAAAGAAATTTCCGCGAGTTCTCGTCGAGTCGCTACTACGCCAGGATGAGTCGCCTCGAGTGTCGTGAATGGCCGCCGTGGCTGCGAGTAAGGGCACAGCGTTTCACGCGTGGAGCGTATCGATTAATATCCTCCATCGCGCGTATTTTCCTGGCAATCGATCGGATTCCAAGGAGGAGAGAAATTTCCGCGAGTTCTCGTCGAGTCGCGATGAGTCGCCTCCGAGTGTCGTGAATGGCCGCGAGTAGAGGCACGGTGTTTCACGCGCGGAACGCCTCGATTAATGCCCTCCGTGGCGCGTAATCGAGTTCCTAGGAAGAAAATTTTCGTGGAATCTTCATTGAACGTTGCTCGATTCGCGGCGAGGATAATGGATCGCTTCGACGTGTCACTGGAAGCGGAGGATAAATCAACCTTTCCATGTCACACTCGAGCGGTACAATTGGAATCGTTAACCGACTAACAGCGACGTCGAGGAATCCGTTTCTCGCGGAATGCTAATCACCGGCCAACGATCTTCACCGTTCCTGCGGACAATGGAACGACGGGTCGCGCGGAATACGAAAAGAAAGGTGGAGGGAAAGCGACGGCCGAGGGTGAGAAAGAAGGATCGACGAAGATTCACGGGTGATGACAACGGGATCGTGATCGTGGACGGTCGAGAAAACCAGGGAAA
>NW_016908322.1:154638-172473 GCF_001483705.2 Eufriesea mexicana | reverse complement strand
GGAAAGAGTTTATCTCCCCAGTCTCTGCTTGCCTTCGCTCGTCTACCCTCTTTCGTTCTTTCCTCCCGCCCCGTGGAGACAACTTTTTACCCGACGCGAGGTTAACATACTTCCTGTCCCGGGACGGACTGAAATTCCACGCGATAGTCGTCACGATACGCAGTAAGAAGCTAATCGTGCTGGCCTCCGCCGATCCCGCGGGAACTGTCTCCACGGGGTGCCTCGGGATCCTCTTCTGCCTGGTTCAGCTATGGAGTCGTTGGAAATCGCGCGATCGCTTCGTGGTTCCTAACGCGGAAGCGATAATGGACGTAAGAAGCGAACCACGGATATGTGTATTAGCATAATTGCGAAGGGAAACGATCCAAGTGTTTTATTTACTTCTCGCATTTTTCTGTGCAATATCGAAATCTCCGCGATCGAGGTTTGGAGTAAACAGAGGTGCGACTGTCAATAAATTTGTTGAAGCATGGTAGACAGCGATATGGTTGCGTTGAAAAGATAAATTTAGTTATATTGATTAAAAATCAATCTAGGACATAAGGTGTGAATAAATAGTTTGTAAGACTAAATTCCGAGACGAATATTTATATAAATGTTAGATAAGAATTGAGGGACCCCTTGACACTCTTTTACGAATCGGTCAATAGTTCTAGAAAAATGTTCAAAGATAGATATATTATTCCTTTTTTGAGTAATAAAAGAATTTAAAAGACAATTATAAAATCATTATCCCATATAATAGTTTTGATAATGGGACTTAAAATGTATACTGATTTTTAACCGAACTTATTGGCAGCGAACTACTAGTGTAGCTATCGATATATCTGAAATCTAACATCGTTCTATGGATTCAAAAATTTCTATTCTTTCTTATAATGCTCAAAGATAGATATATTATTCTTTCTTTGGATAGTAAAAGAATTTAAAAGGCAATTATAAAATCATTATGCCAAATAATAGTTGTGATAATGGTATTTAAAATGTGTATTGATTTTTAACCGAACTTATTGGTAGCAACCTACTAGTGTAGTTATCGATATATCGAAAATCTAACATCGCTCTATGGATTCAAAAATTTCTATTCTTCTTTATAATTCTCAAAGATAGATATATTATTCCTTCTTTGAGTAATAAACGAATTTAAAAGGCAATTATAAAATCAATATGCCAATAGTTGCGATAATGGTATTTAAAACGTATACTCGATTTTCTACAAAACTTATTGGCAGTAACCTATTAGTGGTATCAATGTATTTCAAGTAGCTATCAAGTAGCTAAGTAGCTATCAATGTATTTCAAGCGTAAGATCGTTCTATGGGTTCAAAAATTTCTACATTTCAACATTGAAAATTGTACGCGAGAGTATGTATCCTGCAATAAATTACAACGAAGAGACATAAATTTCGTACGATTTTATCGTAATTAAATCGCGCACTTGTCGATGCTAATCTTTATTGCTACACTCTTAATCTCTTCTTTGCAACTCTTCTGAACACTTAGCAGTCGCAAAATGTCGCAACGACTCTTGAGTTTGAACTTTTATTATCGTAATTTTATTACCGTTGCTGTTATTATTGCTCTTATTATCGCTATTATTTTTCCGTTCCTGCTGTCAGTGATAAATACTCCTGACCAGTGGCAGCATGCGGAATAAATAATTAATTCGTTGCATTCACGCCCGTATCCGATTAAACGAGCTCCCAAAGATATTATCTGTACATCGCGATGACTCGTCGACGATCGACGATCATGCGTCCAGTTTCGAATCGATCTTCTCGGAAGAGGAAACGCTAGGCGGTCTGGTTTGCGAGGATTTATCGTTTGCTTAACCGTTTATACTCAATTACATATTTTACGAGGGCCCGTGGCTCGCCGGGTGTTATTACATCTCCGGGGACATCCTGCAGAATTTCCTGATAATTTGTTATCGGGCGAATTACACGTTCGCCGCGACCATTAGTACAGCCAGCTGTTAAGGACGCGGTCGCAATAACCCCGCGGAGATCTCGCGAGGCTACGACCACAAAGGGAGCTGCCGTCGTTAACAATGCGTTAGGAGTACACGGCAGAAGGAGGATCGCGGACGATTATTAATGTTCGAAAGGCGACGGATGTTCAGCGTGTACCCTGCGACCTATTCGCATGGCTACATTGTCCCCGCGTGACCCCCGTGTTCTTGCTTGAATAGCGGTAAATTATTCCGGCGATCTCGACACGCTAATAGAATAACAAGGAAAGAAAGAGAGAGTGGAGGAGAACGGATCTCGCGACAGGAAGTTTCACCACGGGGTGTCCGGCGTCCCCGAGGTCAGCCGCCATTTTTGCACGGAGAGTCACGGGTGATTGACACGTCTTTCTATCGTCGCCTGCATCCTCGCCGAGAGGCGATTATTAATCGCGGAATGCGTAACTGGTCGCGAGAGAAACGCGTTAACGATCATAGGAAACGGGAAGTCGATCGTTTCTCTGCAAGATCGAGAGGAAGACGTCGCGACGCGGACCCGTCGTCGTTCCCGACTCGCTTCCGGTTCGATGTACCGTTAGTATAATAACCGTGTTACCTGCACGATCGTTAATTCGCGTATTCGTATCGAGCACGATCTCGAAATTTAACACATCTTTTGCGCGGGTGCTTTGCCGCTAAACTCTCACCGCGTAGCGGCCGATTTCTTACGATTCGTCGTGACATCGCACATGGCGTGGTCCTTTCTTTTGCAAGCCTATTGTCAGCTAAATCCTAAGTTCTGTTGCCTGCTTTCTAAAATCAATGGTTAAAGAATGCCTCGTGTCCGATGATCCGAGGGAAATAAAGAACAGTCTGTAAAGTAAGTAAAGATGCGATAATCCGTGCAAAACTTCATTCGCTTCCCGCGCAAGATGTGTTAACAAACTCAGAGTCGTTTTAATTTTCGCGGAAACTGTCATGGCGGAAGACCAGGCCTTTCCCTCGGCGATAACGACGAGCGCGGGGGGCAGGGGTCGAGGGAAAAGCAATGGTCCAACATCTGTTAGCTATCTGCGGTTCGTCCAAGGATCAACCCATAAATTGGGCCTGTTAGTCCAGATAAGAGGCCAAGGAGAAACTCAAACAAATGCTTATCCTTTATCTGATACGCGTCCCTCGTTCCTCCGCCTAACCGCGATGCTGTTCGTACAAGATTACCGACAAGCGAGTTGTAGGTATCGATGTTACCACTCGGCAGGATCGTCCGGCTGTGAATCTGGCGCGTTTGACAAGCCCGAGGAGCAATTGCACGGATTTACGATTCGTACGGGGACGAGATGGTGTTTCGTGCGCGGAAACATCGTTGATCGAGAACGAGAGGGAGAAAGGATGCACTA
Source organism: Eufriesea mexicana (assembly GCF_001483705.2). Classification (NCBI taxonomy): domain Eukaryota; kingdom Metazoa; phylum Arthropoda; class Insecta; order Hymenoptera; family Apidae; genus Eufriesea; species Eufriesea mexicana. The sequence goes on along the minus strand of NW_016908322.1, from coordinate 169,128 downwards.
AATATAAACCGGGCAACGGTGTACTTGGCGTGGAGACGTTATCGAGATCATCGGTGGCGAGGCAGGAAAAAGTCGGGTTGTAAGTGTCTCGCTGGAGCACGAAGGCTGGTCTTTGATGTCGCTGGGTCTGTGGGTGGTAACCTGAGAACAGCGGCTGTGAATTCTCATCTAAATTAGATTTTAATATCCCACACCGGGGGCATTCTTGTCCCGTGGATTTCAGGGGTACCCGATTTCCGAGGACCTTTCGGCTGCTTTAGAAATAGCCAACACCGAGGCAGGAAATTATCCGAATTAACGGTGAAACCGTAAAAGTCTCTAAGGCGCGCTTAATCTCGAAAATAACCCCTTTCGCTTCGTAATAGCTTCGTAAATCCTGCGGACCACAAAGTAGGATATCTCCGAATAGGATAACTCGATTGAATATTTCTCCATTGGATCGGTTACTTCGCAGGGCACGGGGGCCCGGAAACGGCAGGCCTTGAAACGCGGGATCACCAGAATTCGAAGGCGGAATGGAATTATAGTGATTAGCAGGGTATCTTAGCCCAAGCATCGTTTCATCCGCCTCGGACCTGGACGATTGTGTGACATTTGAAAGCCACACCAAGCTGTACATCATATTTCGACGAACTCTTGAAATTAAACAAACCCTAATCATATCCGGGAAGTATTGCACATGACACCTATCTTCAGACAGTTTTGATTATATCCGGCCCACAGTACACACGGCACCGATCTACAAACTATAAAGGAAAGGACCACCTATAAAAGCAACGCCAGGCCACACCGAAGACAGTCTTAATTCAACCCTGAACGCGCTATAATTATATATCGCTAACATTGTAAATCATTTAAGGAATAAAGAGTCCGATCTCCAATCTGATCGACATTCTTTTTACATATATTCTCTACAAGATTACGTGACAATTGCGTCGCTATTACCGGGTTTAGGCTGACACGATGCTTCGTCGTGCCCTCGGGGCACACGCGAGTCTGGAACTGCCTACTAAACCAACTCTATCGAGCTCCATGCCGATGAATCCGCACAGTTTGTCCCGTGTTTGCGGTGAAACGATGCTCCTCTCTAATGTAGGTAACAGATTCGTTTCTTTCGTGAAAACCGACTTCTAAACGCGGTCCCTTCTGTTCACGTCCCCGTCCAGGAATTCTATTTGCGGCGCGTTGTACACCGAGAACGTGGCATCGACTTTGGTCTTGAAATAGTAGGGTAAAACATTTCACGATTGATGGCCCGGCCAGAAGTTCGGGATATATTTATTCCAGTTGTCCGACCTTTTCTGGCGATAACGGTTAATTCGAGGTTGAGTCGCGTTGATTCGATTTAGAACCAGACTGGTTCGGTGAAATTCAATCCCTGGGTTTTCCAAACTTTTCTCTCGAAAAGAGGAAAGAAACACTCTGATGGTTCTATTGCTGATTGAAGAATCGTCTCGAGTGTCAACGACCTCGCCGTGACCTTGGAGTGAGCCTGACATTGGACGACACGGACTTGACAGTTTGGAAATCTCGTTGATAGTCAGTAATTCGAGATTACTTCCAATGACAGTCGAGTGATTTCGAACATCGATCAAGCGACCTCTGGTCCCCAAATGTCTGTCAATACCAATGTCATCGGCTTTGGATAGGTCTCCAAACACTATGGCATCGCCTTGCAGTGCATTGCAATAATTGGAAAATCATTGTCATACATCTGTAAACTGTCATTCCCATCATTTTCGTAACTAATAGTATCACTCGTTTACGTTACATCGATTCGAGTAGCAATCGCGAATTAAACCAAGTTCGAAATAATTATTTTCGCGCGAACGGAACCCCGAGTGACTTTCTGGTTTTCGATCGTCCCGTTGACATCGAACGGACTCGGGATAGGTGATCAAGCTTTTCAACGAAGTCGAAAAAATGCATGCACAATGCGTTCCGTAAAATCATCCTCCGCATTTGTAATTACAATCACCGTGTCAATGTCAATTAGACATCACCGCGAGGCGGACGCGACTCTGACTGCGCGTTGAATCGAATTACTCGTCACGCGCGCAAAAAGAGCGAGCAGTGCGCGATACGTTGCACGAGTACGATCTTCCAGTCCTTCTTTATACGACCAATTAATTTATGCATTCGCAGAATCCCACGTAACTCAACATGGAATCGCGTCGTTTGCAGGAATACGCACGAGATAATCGGGAAGATTACGGGATTCTTACTACTTGGCGATCAGTCCAGGTCGATCGATCGTCTCGATCGCGATCGCTAAGGTGAATGTCAACGAGAAGAGTCGTCGATCGCACCGGAATCGCTTTCGCTTAACGATGCCTTGGATCACTGTCGACTTTCGTTTAAAAAGCGTGCTTCTCGCAGATACCGCGGTTATCTCGGCCTTAATTAAGCAGATTAATATGCGTGTCACTGTAATTATCTCGTTGCCGAGATTTGCCGGTTTTTTGCAGCAATTTCTCGCGATTTCCCCCACCGCTCCGGTTTCCCTCTTCTTAACTCGGAATTTTATGAATATTTTCCGCTGCTCGGTTGCTCAATTGCGCGTGCACCGCATGGAAACGATCTTTCGGATCGGATTTCCACGATGAAAGTGAAACTAATGGAACGAGGGCCGAGCAAACGCGCTGCTAATCGGAAGCTTTGCTCGCCACCGTGGTTTTTTCCCGGGCAATCGCGGTATCGTGTTCTGCACACGTCACGAGCCCGTTCAACGGCTCGAACACACGCGACTATTTAGAAAGTATCCTGGCCTGGATACTGCGGATACGTAAGTGCCGATTGTTCTTGCTCAATTGCAAATTCCCGGCTCATTTTTCGTATCGTTTTTCGGGTCAAGTGTACCGCCTGATTTAACCGACCCGGTTCCGCAGTCCACCGGGGTACCGCGACAGGTGAGCCCGGGGGTCCACGCGACACTCGCCAACACGATCTATTTCGCTACCTCTCTTCGACGTGTTACGCAGATTATTTACACGGGGCTACCGTGTACGCCAAAATTAGTGCGTAACGTAAGTTGTTAGCGCAGCGCCGTAAAGCGAGCAAATTTATCTTCTCTATCGTGGTACCAGCTATACCATTTGCGATAAGGAAATTCTTTCGCGCGAAGATAACCGACGCGCCGCATTCCGGTAATTAGAATTTCCAAAGTGCTATTCGATACATTTCGCGTGGAATCTATATCCGGTGAAAGATATAGATAAGGTTACAGCCAGATGTATTACCGAAAACCGGAGTAAATACCGGTACCCCTTCGGTACCCCGTTGAACTCGAGGACCCGATCTTCCCTCGTTTCTCTCGGAACTCGAAATGGAAAAAAGCGAAAAATTCAGTAGAAAATTTGGACCTGTTTTATCGAGTATAAAACAGTGTTTTACCGATTCGAAGCCCCCCGACGCAACCCTCGCTAGGATCGAATGGTGGAGTCAGAGCGTTGCACGGCGAGTGACGAAAGACGAGCTCCCCTTCCTATAGTGAGTGACGTGGCGTGTCTGGCGCGAAACGGCGACAAAGTTGCTAAATACTCACCGAGACGTGGTCGAGGCAGACAGCGGTGCGTATCGTGGCGAGAAATAGCAGGAGGAACAGGAGGGCCGCGTTCGCCCCCAGCAGCCGGGCGATCATGCCCGCTGAATCGAGGCGTCCCAGTGGGGGCAGCGAGCGCAGACAGTTGGACGACGTCGAGGACGTGCTCGACGACGAAGCGGGCCGGTGCTCCTGTCGCGGATGCATCGCTTCATGATCGCGACGCGCCGCGTGCTCGTCCATCCGTCGACGCGACCCGGCTCTCGTTCTCTCGTTTCCTCTCCGTTCGCACTGTCTACCTTTCTCTCTGTCCGTCTGCTTTTCCCTTCTGGCCTCCACCACCGCCTCCCCTTTCTCCTCCCGCTGGAGAGGAGGCGCGCGCGCGCGCGTGGTGATTCTACGTGCGTGAACTCGCGAGTCCCGCGCGGCTCTATAAATACGGCCGCGACTCCACGCGAAGAATTTCAAACGAGCTCGCCGTAAAACACCATGAGTGGAAGAACTCGGCCTCGAGGAGGGGCTAAAGTCTCTTCCCTCGGCGACGCTGCCTCTGGATGGCCCCGTGGTACGGGGCGGCTTCAAAGCGGCCACTCGACGCTCCTTCCAAGTCTTCTGCTCTCGTTCCTGCGCTTCTGAAACCATCGATCAGAGAGGAGCGTGTTATTAGCGTTTTTCCGGATTCGCTCTGACTGGCAGCTCGCTTTCGCTTGTTAATTTCGCGTAATACGCTGCAACGAGCCGATGATGGAAGCCTCCACAGCCTGGTTACCTCGTGCCACCGACCGTTCTTACCGGATTGCTATGGATTTCGCCATGGAATTCGATATTTTTTCCACAGTCAGAGGCCGTTCGAGTACATGTGCTCTCGAGATACCGTCGGGTTTAAGAGGTCTAATTAAAGTGGAGGAAGTCGCGTTCTTCTTCTGCCTCGTTGGGTAATTGCCGATGTTCAGTCGTGTCTTACGAGCAATCGGTTTCTAGTCCTCTTCTAATTGTGCCAACCAAGGACAGGCTCGTAAATTACCGGTAACAATTAACCGGTAAAACATCGGCTCTCTATGTAGACCCTCGCTCGGTCAGCTTCCGCGAACGTTCGATGGATCGAATACCGAACGGGGAGCATTCGCGAAAGTCACGATCCGCTCGAAATTACGTCCCCGATGGACGCGAATGCCGAATGGATCTGCGGGGCACGGCGTTCGTGAACTTTAACGATAGGAAGAATCGACGAGTCATCGAAACGACGATCTCTGACGGAAGTAGCGGAGTGTGTAGGATTACAGTAGGAGGATCTCGCGAGAAAGAAAGAACGACGTGTGGGACACAGGTGGCGAGGCACGTTCCCCGGCAAAAAGACACCAGGATATTACCGAGCCTCCACGCAAAGTGGCGGTGTACGCGTTACGATTCTTTATGTAACGCGAAAGTGGATACGATTCACGGCTAGCGTGTCTCTCCTGTTTCATCGAGAATCGGAGAATCGAGGTGCTCTCTGGTCACGAGAACGCCGAACATTCGGTCGCCAGATGAATTCTTTTACTCGACGCGTTTGCACACGCAACCGTTACAAAATTCCGCTCATCGCGAGATTTCCGAACTTTCCGGGCAGACTTACCTTATCTGTCGCGTCCGTCCATGTTCGCCACGAGCATCCACGAAGTTCGAACGATTCGATGATTCACTTGGCAGTGGATAGGGTTTATCGACATCGCGTCGGCGTCGTTCATTATCGTGGAACCCGCTGGAGACTCGGCTAAGAGGTAGGATTATTAAACGATAAGGAGAGACACCGGATAAATTTCCCCGAGGGAACGGATCGCGCCGACGATCCTCCCTTCGACTAACCAGCGTCTGGGAACTCTCAGCGGGATTAGAGGCGACGCACCATGGAACGGGCCGTTCTCCAGCCGGTAAAATTGTTCAAGTTGAAGTACAGCGAGGCAGCGGCGTGCCAACGGCCGATATTTTTAGTCCTCCCTGCCTCCACCATCTGTCTTCGAGTTTGGGTTTCCTGGTCGTTTTAGACGCACCGTCCAGACGACTCGGTTCTTTCCTGCTTCCCGTGCCAGCCGCGCAGACGGTTCGGTGAGTATTGCCGCGGACACTTCACGCTTTTCAATTGCACACCGTAACTTCTTCGGACCCGTCGCGAGGGAGGAGGCTAGGGATCTTGCACGACCGTTCGAAAGGATCGTTTCACTCTTCCTACTCCGCGGTCGTTCCCTTTCGCGAGAGCCACTTTTATCGCGCATTCGAGAAAGCTTCTTCTAATTGAATTTCTTTGTTCCTGCGATGGAACGTCTTGTCGGGTGTAATTAACGAGCAGGAAGTACGAAGTCGATTGCAAACAGGCCAGACGACTGGCGTGCTGGAGCTTCTCGAGCACACGCACGTGGCTCCAAGCCGACTGACGAGATACACGCGCGAGGAAGTATCAACAGAGGCTGAGAGGAGTGGCTACCAAGCGAAGCGGAAGTGGAGGGTGATTCTGCGGGAGCTGCAGTGGTGGGGTGCTCTGCGATAGGGGGTATTCTCGGTGGATTCTTCGCCGAGGAAGAAGACACGATCGAGGATCGGTGATGGGGACACATACGTGGCCGAAGATGGGCAGTGGACGGGGTTACCTTTGATTCCGATAAGGACAACGGCTCGTTCTACGTGACTACTCGCGTCATCTGCGTGGTTGATGAGAGCGCAAGGGTTTTTCCTTCGCAACGGCGAACAATCGTCTGTGATCCAGGTTGGCGTTTTAGAAGTGCTCGAGAGAGGAGAGAGAGAGAGAGCAATTTTCTCGCGTAAGGCCACGACTGTGGGACGTGTCTTAAAGTCGTTCTTGTATGCAATTGACTCTCAGGTGTTGGTCGAACGATATGGGTCAATCGTCACGCGTCTCTTATGAAACAATAAAACATTCGCGACAAATTTAGTAGCACAGTGAGGTTGGAACTAGAAATAACTAGGATGATTCAGTGACGATCCTGAGCTTTGGAAAACTGTTTCGAAAATGCGTATATAAATGCGTATTGGTTTGATCGATGAAAGGACATCGCGTGTTTTTCGTTGAACAAAGACCAATCGACAGGGATCGATTGATATTTCCCGATCGTGCGAGCGTTCGTCCTTCGTTGCGAAGGAGCGAGGCAAAGGGTGTCAGATCGTTCGGAAATATCAATTTTGCAAATATCGATCAACGGAATGACTCTTAACGCCACCACGTAATTCGATGAACCATTCTTCCGGCAGCGGGACGAGAAACGAGAAGATAGGCCAGGGTCGTTTGGAAGATTCGGTTAATGACACACGCCGTTCCCTAGCGGAGTATCTTTGCGGTTGGCCACGCCCAAAGCTCCGCGATGATTACACGAAATTACCCGATTTTTGGGAAAAAAAAGCCGACCTCGAGCCGCGGCTCGTAAGCCGGCTGATTTTATAGCAGAAATAAGGACCATTTTCCCTCTCGGCAGCGGCCTTGATACCGAACACGAACCACGAGCATTCCTCGGCTTCCTCGCCTTTTATTTTTTCGAAACATCGACACTCGTGATGAAACATCGACCCATAAGGATTGATGGACACGAAATTATACCACGTGTGTTAGGTCGAACATTTTACTGCCCGTTCTTATCGTTTAATTGAAACAGCACCGTCCACGATGGAGGAGACCCGTGGTTTCGGAATTAATTCCCACGCGAGAAGCCGCGGGACGAGATGGGCGCGCGTCCCGATCGTAGACCTGTGTCCTTTTAAAGTTAAAGAGACGGCGAATGCCGCAGGAACCTAAGGGACATCGGTATATAAATCAACGTCCACGATCGCGAGTGCGACAGAGAGGAAAAGAGTAGACAACGAGCAGACACGAGCCGCAGACAGCAGAGTCCAGCCTCTCTCGGCTACTTATGCTAATGCCGGCAAATCAATTTATTTATATTTATTTATAGCATTCAAATGCGTCCTCGGGACCGTGTTGTACCTCGTTTCGTTCGCGGACCACCCGCAAAAGTCGATCCTCTTGCGGGCCATCGGAACCGCGGGGTTCCATTTTGTGGACAACCTGGAAATCCGAAATGTATACGGAAATTTCGTGTTAGAGTCGTTGGTTGAGCAAAAATTAAAAACTAAAATATTAGAAGGGTGATTATTTTTTTAATCCAGCAATTTTTTAATTTTGAAATTCGAAAATTTTTAATCAAAAGAATTAAAAGTTGACGATTTATATTATAGATCGATGTTTATGTTTTAATAATGGTATCTCTATTTTGGATAAGAATAATCAACGTTAAATGTCAAAGGTTCGTGTCATCGATTGCGTAAATTGGGCATCACGTTTATTTCAATTAGCTTGCATGTTCGTTTCACAGTGCATTCTTTCGTGACCGTGCTTACAGCTATTAAATTAAAACTGTTTGATCGTATGTCTCATATATCGGGCGCGGTCTTGAGTCGGGTTGTAGTCACGTGATCCGAAAAGAGACGAATTTGCACGAAGGGGTCAGTAGCGTACGAAGCGTAGTATATAGTTCGATTGTTCGTTTTATATATTTCTCGAAGATATTTTAATGAACCAATCATTGTGCTCGTAAAGAATCTTTTCTAATCAAAATGTTAGTCTATACTTAGTTATATTTAAAATTATATAAAGTTTTTTTTATGTATTTCTTAATTTAAAAGTATATTCAGTTGGTTTGAAATAAATTTGAAAATTATCGATTTCTTATCAATAACGGAATACATGAAAATTTTTATTCGAAGTTGTAAACTATTTCTTGTGTCAGCCCTGATGCGATAGCTGTCGGTTTAGTGGCGTGGTCAGTCGTAGGCGTGGGCAGTTGGAGTAATTAATCGTTTCAACTTAACGCGAGTTTTAAAGTTCTCATACAGTGATCTGCAATTTCTAAAAGAATGGCCAACGAATCTCGCTTCCCTACTTTACTGACAATATTACTCATCTTGTTCTGTTCTATTCAGCAAGGTAAATATCGCTCTTCGAAATCGATCGCTTAGACTTATGATCTTAACCTACAAATCTGGACGTAATTTAAAATTCCGGAACAGCGACTTTGCTCAATTTTTTCGTACTATTAAAATCGTAGTTTTTTAATATATTTGATGCTTTCATATTTTACGTACATATGTACGAGGAAATAGTATCTTACCGCATAAAATAAATATCGATAATCTGAGTTAGTAAACAGAAGGCGTTATTTGTGTTTATAGGATTATCTATCAAATGTTGGGTATGCAGATCAGATTCGGATCCAAAATGCGCAGATCCATTCGATAACACCACAGTACCTATAACTGATTGCAAACAAGAACCTGACTTAGAACATTTGCCAGGTGTTAGACCTACCATGTGTCGTAAAATTCGTCAAAAAGGTGTGTTGATAATTAAAATTTTACATAATAAGGTAGCTTTTTGCAGCCATTGTTACAAGTGGAATTTTATTTTTATTGTTAGTCAGCGGTGTATGGAGATATTTTCGTAGTTGTGCTTATATGGGAGAACCAGGAATCGATGGTGATGAACGCTTTTGTCTTATGAGAACAGGAACATACAATATATTTATGGAATATTGTACTTGCAATAGCAAAGATGGCTGTAATACAGCTTCGTACAATCATGGAAGCATATTGGCTTCTATTATAGCTTTAGCAATTTCATTGAGATACGTACTTGTCTATACTTAACAATTTTAACCAAAGATTATCGATAGATCTGACTAGGCAGTATACACTCGAACATGTCTTTTTTACAACATAAAGATTCACTCGTACTTACTAATAACTTTCTTCTCGACAATCATGATACGTATGATCTGAATTTCAGGGAAATAGAGTATTTCGTCCAGAAATTAGACTGCCATTAGGAAGTATTACTCAAAAGCCAATTATACCATTGATCAACTTTTTATTAATATTTTAGCGTACATCTTGGTGCCTTATTAGAGAGATGACGTTGAACAAAATATTTATAAGGCAGATTTTAGTAATTTTAGACTACATTTTTATCTTTCCTTAGAGTATTCCAACTTTTTTATAGAAGTATATTTTTATCGAAATAATATAATTTTTATTATAAAAGTATATGCTTGTATCATACTTACTTCTTAATGTAGACTCGCTTAGTACAAAAGATGGACATTACATCAACCGAGTATATTCAATTTATACCATTTAGCACAATACTAATAAGACTGTAAATTCCGTCCATTATAACATCATAAATTTAGCATTAGGATGAAATGATTGTGCTTTTTGTATTTTTGTATGTGTCTTCTGAAAGCGTGGTTAATTGCCACAGAAATAGAAGTATGATTGCCTGCATAATGCATCATTCTCTTATATATTTTGTACATGTGTATGATAAAATGAACGAATAAATATATATATGGAAAACATTGCGTGTAAAAAAATAAAAATCATCCTTTATATATAACAACAAGTGTATTACATATAAAATATATCTCTGTCATACAGATACGTGCGTTAATAACATGGTACATACAAGTTTTTTGGTGTGACTGTTTAGACCTTAAGACTATTCCTCGAGAGATAATTAATTTCCGTAACAAAATACATATACATTTAATTACAGCGTTATAAATAGTCCTATACAAACTATATTTCGATGCACTTCGAATTATTTACGTTGTAATACATAAATACATAGTTTGAAACAAAACTACGGTCAAAACGATGAGCAACAGGCGTATCGCTATTACTCTCACTGAAATTAAAACATCGTTAAACGTCGTAACATGAAATATATTACCCTACATACGTGAAGAAGATTTCTTTACAACAATCAATACCCTAGGTCTAATTACAATAAAAACGGGTGGTTATGTCTACATTGTACATCGTAACTCGGAAAGCTGGGAATTGAAATTACTCGATCGCGGTCTTTCCTGGCACAAAATTTAGTCTCTTCATTTCGAGATAGTAATCGAATCGATAGATCTGGGACTTCATTTTCCCATTGCGATTCTACTCGAATCCTGTAATGGCAGAATATTTATTGGACGGTTCTGTCATTCCGATTCTCAACGGAGAGTTTGCTAATTTCTTCGCCTTAGAAATCGAGGACGGTTATGAACAATCGATATATACAAAACAGACGCGTGAAATACTTTTGTGCACGTCATCGTTGAGAAAGAAGAACTAATTATAATAATAAAAGAAGATAACGGGGGTAGAAGTAGCGAAGAACTAAGGTAAATTTCCTGTATCCACAGATGTTCACCTAACTATTCTTTGGAACGTCGTTATCGACCAGGCGCTCAAATATTTATAATATTCGCATGGATCGAAAGTAGGTTTGCGCTCGATGGAAACTCGAGTAAAAGTCGAGCCGAGAATACTCGATAGCTTTTATTCACCCATTCGCTTATCCCGATTTTACTCGAATGCCTGCCATTTCGTTATCTCTTGCCCCGACTTCGCGAGAGCCTGTTTCCACTGCTCGCCATAGGTCCCTCCTACGTCTGGACCGATCACAAAATGGCCAACGGTCGTCTTCTTCCCTGGAATGACGCCAGACATTTAAGGAATCGCTCGTAATACGCGATACGAACTGTCTACACGAAATCTTACTGGAATGAAATCATCGACGAGGCTTACCCATTTTATTTTTAGAGACAAATTTAACGACGAAGCTGACATCCTTCAGCGCACCCTGATACGGATTATCCGCGACCACTCTCGCCATATCCGGCGCGAATTTCATCGACACACACGGCGCGAAACGATCGCTTTTCCAAAAGTGAGTCACCCTTCCGTTGTCTACCACGGACATCTTGATGTACATCTGCCCTTTCAAAGTCTCGTGCTCGTGCATCGTCTGTAACGCGCACCTCAGACGATGCAGAGACAATACCAGTCTTTCGCTACCCTCCTCTTTCTTGTCTTTTTCCTGGCACAGTGACACCTCCACCTGGCCTTTCTTGTTTTCCTTCTGCAACAATGGCGAATGGAAAGTTCCGACGATTAACCGTTGTCTTATTACGATATTTGCGTTCATTTGGTATTAAAAGAGGGGAAGGAAACAAAGAATACGGCGATGTTATTCCCCATTAAAATTTGCTTACCCTTTCTTCAGCCCCGGAAATACCACTGGCGATCGGTCGCAAAGGTCTCCACATGTCTCCCGTCGACACATCGCTCGCGTGTTTCGCCTTGGGTGGTTTCGACGCGAAGTTCTTCGGGTCCAAGGAAATCGTCGTTGCGCCTACGGTTCGTCTCTTATCGAACAGTTTCCTTTCCGTGGCCGCGGTTTCCGCGGTTTTGTCCGTTCCCTTGCTGAAAAACTGGCTGAGCAGTTTATTCTTCGTCGGTTCTTGGTTCTCCGTCGAGCCACCCTGGCCATCTTTCTTCTTGCTACCCTTCTTCGGAGATTCTTTAGTGGACGATGACGTCTTGTCCTTCTCGGCTTCCTTCTTCTCGGTCGCTATCAGCGGCTTGTCCTCGAGGACAGCGTACAAAGTCGCCACGATGAATCTGGACCCGTTGATCTCCTCCTCGACCACCTTCGTCTTGCCAAATTTCTGCTTCGTCTCTTTGCGCAAGGGGAACGTGAACTCCTCGTTCCATTGCGGCCACGATTCCTTCTTCGACGTCGTCTCGAACTTCTCCTTTCCCGGTATCAGCTTCACCTGAAATGGAAACAGCTTACTTTCTTTCCCGTGCGAATTTTCATCTCGCACGTAGACGGTACCGTTCGTGTATTAGTTACGCGATAATTGGTTACAGTAATCAAGTATGTTCGCGCGTAATCCGCGTGAATTATTCATCGTTTATTCCTCGGTTATTCCTCGGTTATTTTTTACGCGATAATTGGTTACAGTAATCAAGTATGTTCGCGCGTAATCCGCGTGAATTATTCATCGCTTATTCCTCGGTTATTCCTCGGTTATTTCTCGGTTATATCGACAGGAGGGAGACAGAGATAGTTCAGGTAGAATCCTTCTTTCTACGCTGTTCTGCTATTACTCACTAACTTTGCATAATTATGCAGCCTGGCAGCTTCAAAATTCCTTTATTCCTTTCGAATACGATCAATGTCTGAACCTTTCTCTTCGCGCTCGAAGGAAATAACAAAATCGATCGGCGAGTGCACCGATCACGCAATCCCCGTTTCCTCTCGGTCATCGCAATTAATACATTTCAAGCGCGTCGCGCGGAGATAAGGGAACATCGTACGGCTCCCACATGACTATTGTCTTCTGCGATTCGTGAGTCAATAGAGCCTCCAAAGTGGGCACAGAGGCTTCTCGTTATGATTCCGTCGGGTTACGTAACGCGAGATAACGATGCGAAAGATTACAAGTATGGCCAGCTCGATACCAAGCCGATTGATACCTTGACTACGTAGCTGTTGACGCGGGTGAAGCCGAAATTCTGAGGCAAGTGGCGAGCACCGAGCACCGTCACGTGCAGCGCCTTCTCGTTGATCGAATGAACGATCCTAATGCCCACTTCCGGCTCCAGATTCACCGTGCGATCCAACGGCGTGGACACGGTCTTCAGGCCCGTGTCTATGAAACTCTTGATCCTCGCCAGAGCCATTGTGTCTCGCCCTCTACGCCAATACTCTCCACCAATTTCTTATCCGCTTACCGATCCCGAGCGGTCGTTCCAGCAGCGATAATTCATCGACGATGCCTGCTGAGTGGCCTGGTTCACTGTAAACAGAGAAAGCAACGCGTCGTCTAAGTTTCGCCGAGATCGCGATATACCGTTCCTAGGTAAACTATTAATACGTGCATGCCTCGGTACGCAGTTTGCCTACTGAAAATATATTTTCGGCCACGACGCGGAGCGATACCTTGCCCGCTACCGAGACACCTCCCGAAACGTCTTCCCCTCGTCTTATCTGTCGACTGAATTCATCGATAAACACCCGTCGCGATTTCTTTTCCACTCGACGCGTGTGCCGCAACAGCCGCGTTAATAATCGAACTCGCGCCGGTGTTTACCGCGCCTCGGTGCAACGCTCCTTCGCGGCATAGACGAGCGATAAGAACGGCGGAAACGGTCGAGCTACGATCAACGTCGATGACTAACGGTAACTTCAAACAGACTGTTCGATCGCGAAACACCGTCTCGCGACTTGCTATTCTCTTACCGACCCCCGGAACGTGGCGAAAATTCGAGACCTGGGAGACAGGTGATTATCAGCTGTTCCGATCGACGACTCCATTCTCCGCGGATGTGGAGCAGGAATATCGAGCTATATCCGGCTAGAGGAAGTGTTTCTAGTGATCGAACTTTCTCCGGCTGGGGGAAAATCGGCCCGGTCACCGGGCGTTGTCACCTGTCCGTCGCGAGGAAACCCGCTTGGAAACAGCGCACGTACCATAGTCGTCGCGGTGATTTCGACCGGCTGCGTGGCGTGGATGGCGAAGAAACGGTCGGCTGGCCGGTTTCGGACCTCGTCGAATCACGTCTCAGGAACGTTCACTGGGCGCGTCTGTTGCGGCAAGTATCCACGACGCAACGTCAGAGCACCGTCTCCATGACCACAGCGACGGACGTAAACACGTAGCGGGATAAAGGTTGCGCCTCCTTCACTGGCCATGCACGACGTCGCCACGCGGCTGCCTCGCGATCTCGCGTCTCCAACGCATCGCGCAGTGTCGCGGCTCGCAACCAAGCACACGGCTCAAGCGAATTTTCGAACACGCGCGTGTTTGTAAATCTAAAGTAATTACGCGTACAATTGTCACCTCGAGCTTCGAACGACGCGCTGCCGTGGTATGCGGCCCGCGCTCTCGCGTGGGTTCCCTTTATAAGGGGGCAAACCGACTGTGCGGCAGGGACGACGGCGACGGGGGCGCTGGACCGGGGCACCGATATTACCGTGTAATTTACATTCGTTGACACAATTGTCACGATGGATTTTTGAAAATTTATTTCAGGTGGAAACGAGGAAGGGAAAAATTGGAAGAGCG